>NW_018404373.1:984346-1045682 GCF_002113885.1 Mizuhopecten yessoensis
GAGTATGTTTGAGAGTGTGACAGCGTGTAACCTGTATGAGTATGTTTGAGTGTGTGACAGCGTGTAACCTGTATGAGTATGTTTTTGAGTGTGACAGCGTGTAACCTGTATAAGTATGTTTGAGAGTGTGACAGCGTGTAACCTGTACAAGTATGTTTGAGTGTGTGACAGGGTGTAACCTGTACGAGTATGTTTGAGTGTGTGACAGCGTGTAACCTGTATGAGTATATTTGAGAGTGTGACAGCGTGTAACCTATATAAGGATGTTTGAGTGTGTGACAGCGTGTAACCTGTATGAGTGTGTTTGAGTGTGTGACAGCCTGTAACCTGTATGAGTGTGTTTGAGTGTGTGACAGCCTGTAACCTGTATGAGTGTGTTTGAGTGTGTGACAGCGTGTAACCCGTATGAGTATGTTTGAGAGTGTGACAGCGTGTAACCTGTATGAGTATGTTTGTGAGTGTGACAGCGTGTAACCTGTATGAGTATATTTGAGAGTGTGACAGCGTGTAACCTATATAAGTATGTTTGAGTGTGTGACAGCGTGTAACCTGTACGAGTATATTTGAGTGTGTGACAGCGTGTAACCTGTACGAGTATGTTTGAGAGTGAGACAGCGTGTAACCTGTATGAGTATGTTTGAGTGTGGGCCAGGGTGTAACCTGTATGAGTATGTTTGTGAGGGTGACAGCGTGTAACCTGTATGAGTATATTTGAGAGGGTGACAGCGTGAAACCTATATAAGTATGTTTGTGTGTGTGACAGCGTGTAACCTGTACGAGCATGTTTGAGCGTGTGACAGCGTGTAACCTGTATGAGTATATTTGAGAGTGTGACAGCGTGTAACTTATATAAGTATGTTTGAGTGTGTGACAGCATGTAACCTGTATGAGTGTGTTTGGGTGTGTGACAGCGTGTAACCTGTATGAGTATATTTGAGAGGGTGACAGCGTGTAACCTATATAAGTATGTCTGAGTGTGTGACAGCGTGTAACCTGTATGAGTATGTTTGAGAGTGTGAGAGCATGTAACCTGTATAAGTATGTTTGAGAGTGAGACAGCGTGTAACCTGTATGAGTATGTTTGAGTGTGTGACAGCGTGTAACCTGGGATCATTATACTAAGATAAAGAAGGGAAACTGCTTCTTCTGTTGAATAAATGTCACATATCTTAATGTGAAAACCATGTCATTTAGAGCCGCAAATCTTAAGTGGTCCATTACTTCATTTCATTTCTTATTTCTTATTTACAATATCTTATTCTTCGTCGAATTTCTTCATTATTCAAGTGACTGTGATTGATAGGAAGATATTTCAATGAGACATGAAACTTTCTGAAGAGATCAAATATTGAATTTCAATGAAAAGAAAAACTTACCTGGCCTCGTTTGAGTCCAAAGTATCGGGATACAGGGTCTCCTTGCTGTATTCTAGGTAACTGGGACTCCTTCAATTTACTTGACTCAGGTAAAGGAAGAAATTTACAAAGTTGGAAACATTGGTGTGAATCACCCACCTTTTACCGATACATCTGACAAGTGAGAAGTAATATCAAGCGAAATCTACCGTACTAAAATTCACCAACATTGTTTTGTTTTGTCAACAAGGATTTTGAGACAGGAACAATATTCGATTTAAAAATGCACCGTCAAATTCATCAAAGGAAATGTTTAAAGAATGTTTGAATTTTACTGTTAAATATTATTTAATATTACAGTACTGTGAAAATGTTGCACATTAGTGCTTTATTACAAAAGTACATCTCCTGACATGGCAGCTGCTGTATCATGGTACACTTAAACATTAAGGATACTATCTGCTCAACAGTTCTGTTTTTTCATCAGGTATCATCACCACATGTTCAGGTACCAGCTGTGTATAAAAATACATTAAAATGTGAAAGGGGAAATAACTCCATCACACTACAGAGTCACTGCATGCAACAAAATGGATATACTGTTACATGTATAGGAAACACTAATAATAACTACAATAATTACACTTTGACATATTAAGCATAGACAAATTTTTGTATGGGCCTTTCATTCATAAGCATTATAAATATACAATTGATGTTCAATGTACATGTATATTGTACCATATTTATCCTGCAATTACCCCCAAGGGGCCAGCACATAAACTAAGATCATTGGTTAGGATTTCTACTGAATTGCAAATGACATGGGTGGGCTTATCACCAGGCACAGGCTTATTGCCAAACAAATACAGTAATTTAATAAACCCCCATCAGGAACAATTTCCAAAGACATCTACGTAAGGTAAGAACTCCACCTATCCTTTATCTCAATATATTACCTTCTGCATATCAGATTTACAAGCTTGCATATTTACTTTATCCATCAATTAGATTAGTGAACCTATTACATTGTGTCTGCAACGATACTTGTTGGCTGTATCAGCATGGTATGCTAACCATGCTTTTGGACAAATTTCTATTAACAAATATTCAAGAATAGACCATAGGTGTATTGACAGCCGAGGCTAATACCTGTGTACAGACTTGACAATAACTATAAGTACCTGTGTACAGACTCGACAATAACTATAAGTACCTATGTACAGACTTGACAATAACTATAAGCCTGTGTACAGACTTGACAATAACTATAAACCTATGTACAGACTTGACAATAACTATAAGTACCTATGTACAGACTTGACAATAACTAAAAGCCTGTGTACAGACTTGACAATAACTATAAGTACCTATGTACAGACTTGACAATAACTATAAGAACCCGTGTATAGACTCGACAATAACTATAAGTTCCTATGTACAGACTTGACAATAACTATAAGCCTATGTACAGACTTGACAATAACTATAATTTTCTATGTACAGACTTGACAATAACTATAAGTACCTATGTACAGACTTGACAATAACTGTAAGTACCTATGTACAGACTTGACAATAACTATAAGCCACAAGTCAACTAACACCTTTCAATCCTTCTGAGGATACGGTCATGTTCATCATCTTCCTGAACAGAAGCTGACAGTTTGCTGTCCCAAGTTAAATGTGAAACAATGGTAATCATTAATAAAATCTTCCCGTACCTTGAGGGAGTGACAAAGAAATCTCCAACCCAAGAAATGATGCTATTTGGTTGTCTAACCCGAGGCTCTGCTGAGGGTTAGAAAGCCGAAATAAATCACCCGAAGATTTCTCTGTTACATCCTCAAGGTAGGGGATGATTATTTTTCTCTCATCCTATAATTTCAGTCACAACTCCATCGACAATAGTCTGCCATGTTTGTAAACAAAAACACATGTGGGGTATGCATATCGTCATTCGCGTTTGATAAGGTCACAATTACCGATGACGCATTTTAATGGTGTCACAATTGAACACATACAAATTGGCACGAGGCTATCTCCCCCTAGGGGGTGACAAGGTGATCTTTCCCTCCTAAAATGGGAGACATACCTGTGAAGGGTGGGAGAAAAGAATGTCTACTATGGCCGCTATTGGTCACAATGAATGACTGTTGCAAGCACACAACCATCGTTCATAATGATCATGTGTACCAAGTATCAAGTTTCATTCAAAATAGCCAAGAATTGTAAAAAATAAATAAAAACTGATAACAAGAGCAAAAACTAAATTACAATGACAGTTTCAACCAGTTTCTTTTCAAATGATCAAGTATTGTAGAAGCAGTGGGTTGTAAAATAAATACTTCCGTACCATGTGCTCTGTGATGTTGATCAGAAGTTCCGACTCCAAAAACTGCTCCAGGATGTACTTTGGCGCCATGTCTGTCAGGGACTGTAACGACAAAAAATAAGGTAAGTTCACCTCACACACCTGTACACCAGACAGGTAAGCACATCATTACAACCCACACACCTGTACACCAGACAGGTAAGCACATCATTACAACCACAACAGTTTAGTTCATCTCTCACACCTCAGAATAAGAAAGAAATGCAGATCCACAACTCCTGATGTAGCATTCTGGGTGAGATCTGTGGACCAATTCAGTAGAGATCCTTACCAGTAAATTATGATAAAGAAGATTTAAGGAGATTTAACATCACAAGAATGGTTTCGCTATCTTAACTTATTTTAGCCTGCTATGCTGGCCATCTTCATGCACATATTCAAGCTCCAGATTGCTCAATTATCTTGTAACTCACTTAAATCATGTCGCAAAGTAAAAACGTTCGGTATATATAACATGCCGTCCAATTTTGTTGACGGTGTTTAGTCATACAGACACACAGTAAGACAGGATCTTACCTATTTGCCAACTGTGTTTAGTCATACAGACACAGAGGTACACTTGACCTTATCGATTTTGCTGACAGTGTTTAGGTATACAGACACACAGTAACAGGTGATCTTACCGATTTTGTTGTCAGTATTTAAGTATACATACACACAGTAACATGTGATCTTACCATTTTTAATGACGTGTTTAGTCATACAAACACACAGTATTATGTGATCTTACCGATTTTAATGACGTGTTTAGATATACAGACACACAGTATTATGTGATCTTACCGATTTTCATGATGTGTTTAGGTATACAGACAGTAACATGTGATCTTACCGATTTTAATGATGTGTTTAGGTATACAGACACACAGTTACAGGTGACCTTACCAATTTTAATGATGTGTTAAGGTATACAGACACACAGTAACAGGTGACCTTACCAATTTTAATGATGTGTTTAGGTATACAGACACACAGTAACAGCTGACCTTACCGATTTTAATGATGTGTTTAGGTATACAGACACAGTAACATGTGATCTTACCGATTTTAATGATGTGTTTAGGTATACAGACACACAGTAACAGGTGACCTTACCGATTTTGCTGACGGTGTTTAGGTATACAGACACAGTAACAGGTGACCTTACCGATTTTGCTGACAGTGTTTAGGTATACAGACACAGTAACAGGTGACCTTACCGATTTTGCTGACAGTGTTTAGGTATACAGACACACAGTAACAGGTGACCTTACCGATTTTGCTGACGGTGTTTAGGTATACAGACACAGTAACAGGTGACCTTACCGATTTTGCTGACAGTGTTTAGGTATACAGACACAGTAACAGGTGACCTTACCGATTTTGCTGACAGTGTTTAGGTATACAGACACACAGTAACAGGTGACCTTACCGATTTTGCTGACGGTGTTTAGGTATACAGACACAGTAACATGTGACCTTACCGATTTTGCTGACAGTGTTTAGGTATACAGACACACAGTAACAGGTGACCTTACCGATTTTGCTGACAGTGTTTAGGTATACAGACACACAGTAACAGGTGACCTTACCGATTTTGCTGACAGTGTTTAGGTATACAGACACACAGTAACAGGTGACCTTACCGATTTTGCTGACAGTGTTTAGGTATACAGACACACAGTAACAGGTGACCTTACCGATTTTGCTGACAGTGTTTAGGTATACAGACACACAGTAACAGGTGACCTTACCGATTTTGCTGACAGTGTTTAGGTATACAGACACACAGTAACAGGTGACCTTACCGATTTTGCTGACAGTGTTTAGGTATACAGACACACAGTAACAGGTGACCTTACCGATTTTGCTGACAGTGTTTAGGTATACAGACACACAGTAACAGGTGACCTTACCGATTTTGCTGACAGTGTTTAGGTATACAGACACACAGTAACAGGTGACCTTACCGATTTTGCTGACAGTGTTTAGGTATACAGACACACAGTAACAGGTGACCTTACCGATTTTGCTGACAGTGTTTAGGTATACAGACACACAGTAACAGGTGACCTTACCGATTTTGCTGACAGTGTTTAGGTATACAGACACACAGTAACAGGTGACCTTACCGATTTTGCTGACAGTGTTTAGGTATACAGACACACAGTAACAGGTGACCTTACCGATTTTGCTGACAGTGTTTAGGTATACAGACACACAGTAACAGGTGACCTTACCGATTTTGCTGACAGTGTTTAGGTATACAGACACACAGTAACAGGTGACCTTACCGATTTTGCTGACAGTGTTTAGGTATACAGACACACAGTAACAGGTGACCTTACCGATTTTGCTGACAGTGTTTAGGTATACAGACACACAGTAACAGGTGACCTTACCGATTTTGCTGACAGTGTTTAGGTATACAGACACACAGTAACAGGTGACCTTACCGATTTTGCTGACAGTGTTTAGGTATACAGACACACAGTAACAGGTGACCTTACCGATTTTGCTGACAGTGTTTAGGTATACAGACACACAGTAACAGGTGACCTTACCGATTTTGCTGACAGTGTTTAGGTATACAGACACACAGTAACAGGTGACCTTACCGATTTTGCTGACAGTGTTTAGGTATACAGACACACAGTAACAGGTGACCTTACCGATTTTGCTGACAGTGTTTAGGTATACAGACACACAGTAACAGGTGACCTTACCGATTTTGCTGACAGTGTTTAGGTATACAGACACACAGTAACAGGTGACCTTACCGATTTTGCTGACAGTGTTTAGGTATACAGACACACAGTAACAGGTGACCTTACCGATTTTGCTGACAGTGTTTAGGTATACAGACACACAGTAACAGGTGACCTTACCGATTTTGCTGACAGTGTTTAGGTATACAGACACACAGTAACAGGTGACCTTACCGATTTTGCTGACAGTGTTTAGGTATACAGACACACAGTAACAGGTGACCTTACCGATTTTGCTGACAGTGTTTAGGTATACAGACACACAGTAACAGGTGACCTTACCGATTTTGCTGACAGTGTTTAGGTATACAGACACACAGTAACAGGTGACCTTACCGATTTTGCTGACAGTGTTTAGGTATACAGACACACAGTAACAGGTGACCTTACCGATTTTGCTGACAGTGTTTAGGTATACAGACACACAGTAACAGGTGACCTTACCGATTTTGCTGACAGTGTTTAGGTATACAGACACACAGTAACAGGTGACCTTACCGATTTTGCTGACAGTGTTTAGGTATACAGACACACAGTAACAGGTGACCTTACCGATTTTGCTGACAGTGTTTAGGTATACAGACACACAGTAACAGGTGACCTTACCGATTTTGCTGACAGTGTTTAGGTATACAGACACACAGTAACAGGTGACCTTACCGATTTTGCTGACAGTGTTTAGGTATACAGACACACAGTAACAGGTGACCTTACCGATTTTGCTGACAGTGTTTAGGTATACAGACACACAGTAACAGGTGACCTTACCGATTTTGCTGACAGTGTTTAGGTATACAGACACACAGTAACAGGTGACCTTACCGATTTTGCTGACAGTGTTTAGGTATACAGACACACAGTAACAGGTGACCTTACCGATTTTGCTGACAGTGTTTAGGTATACCGACACACAGTAACAGGTGACCTTACCGATTTTAATGATGTGTTTAGGTATACAGACACACAGTAACAGGTGACCTTACCGATTTTCATGACGTGTTTAGGTATACAGACACACAGTAACAGGTGACCTTACCGTTTTTGCTGACGGTGTTTAGGTATACAGACACACAGTAACAGGTGACCTTACCGTTTTTGCTGACGGTGTTTAGGTATACAGACACACAGTAACAGGTGATCTTACTGATTTTGCTGACAGTGTTTAGGTATACAGACACACAGTAACAGGTAGTGTTTAGGTATACAGACACACAGTAACTGGTGATCTTACTGATTTTGCTGACAGTGTTTTGGTATACAGACACACAGTAACAGGTGATGTTACTGATTTTGCTGACAGTGTTTAGGTATACAGACAGACAGTAACAGGTGACCTTACCGATTTTGCTGACGGTGTCATGCCTGTCTGTACAATGATGATAGCTCGGGTGATATTCTCCTCCTGCATCCTGTGGCAGTATGTTTTTATTGTCTTGATGCCTACTTTTGGCTCCTCCGGGAAAAATACGAACATCTGATCTGTAATAAATCATTAGTTCAAATTTATCAATTTGCATCTACAAACACTACTGGAGCAATTGATTTTTTTCACCCAATTTCAAATTTGGACAGAAATATAGGCAAATTTTAAGGGGTGAATTTCTTAAGATTTGTTCCATTTCTATGTTTCCTGTATAAAAAGAATTATAGTTGATTAGCCTTGACAGATCGAAAAAAAATCTCCAACCTGACCTTGGACTAATCTAATTACAAATCAGACATTAGTTAATTCAAATAACCAAACCTTTATTAATAGTTGGTCTTGATAAATCAGAGCTCAATCTGATCTAACAAACCCTTACGTTACTCACCTAAGCGGGGTCTAATATATATACCGAAATTTATTAAATGTTCAGCCTGAATTTCTCATTTCAAATTCAAGAGCACTTTATGGATATTATCCCAAGGCAAAGAAGGCAATAACGTCTTAAATAACAGTTCACATAAAAATTTATTTCTGAAAATATGAAATTAGAATGAAGCATTATAGATAAATAGAAGTTCCAGGTATATTGGCACACATATTTTCTTGCTTTCAATATTCTCAATAATTCCAAACTCTATATAGCTAATACTGAATTGGGACAATGTTATATGCTAAGCCAGGAGGAGTTAAGTCCCTTGAATAGTGTGTACATTTGTCTCTGTATGAGTTCATTCCCTTTGCTCTAAGACAAACATAACATGGACACACTGATGACTTCCTCTATTCTCTACATAATTGTTCTTCCTCGTTACATTTTTAAACAGATAAATACATATCAAAAATTTCGGACTGAAATTTGTAACATTTAGGCTACCCCACTAAAACACAAACAAATTAAATATGTATACAGTATACTGAGCCAGATACCAGGTATGATTATACCATGCATGGCTCCAGGTACCTACGTCATACAATGCATGGCTCCACGTAAATACATTATACAATGCATGGCACCAGGTACCTACATTATACAATGCATGGCACCAGGTACCTACATTATACAATGCATGGCACCAGGTACCTACATTATACCATGCATGGCACCAGGTACCTACATTTTACCATGCATGGCACCAGGTACCTACATTATATTGTGCATGGCACTAGATACAAACAGTATACCATGCATGGCACCAGGTACAAACATTATACCATGCATGGCACCAGGTACAAACATTATACCATGCATGGCACTAGATACAAACATTATACCATGCATGGCTCCAAGTAAATACAATATACCATGCATTGTACCAGGTACAAACAGTATACCATGCATGGCACCAAGTAAATACAATATACCATGCATTGTACCAGGTACAAACAGTATACCATGCATGGCTCCAAGTAAAAACATTATACCATGCATGGCACCAGGTACAAACATTATACCATGCATGGCTCCAAGTAAATACAATATACCATGCATTGTACCAGGTACAAACAGTATACCATGCATGGCTCCAAGTAAATACATTATACCATGCATGGCACTAGATACAAACATTATACCATGCATGAAACCAAATACATTCATTATAGAAAGCATGGCACCAGATACAAACATTATACCATGCATGGCACCAGGTACATACGTTATACCATGCATGGCACCAGGTACATACGTTATACCATGCATGGCACCAGGTACATACATTATACCATGCATGGCACCAGGTACATACATTATACCATGCATGGCTCCATGTGTACACCATACAGTACCAATCTTGAAAATATATACAGGAACATGTACTGTATTTTCATCATTGACTCAAATCACAAGTGAAAATAGTTCATTTGACTTTAAGCAATTATCATTTCATCTTGAGCCCACTAGAAAAGTTAAAAACACTGTTATTATATTTCTGTTATGATAAGGTTCTGCTCAGCAAAATTTGGATGAAGCATACAGATTTCCAACACCTTTAGATTTGACTGTTTATGATTTATTAGCCTAAGATAGAAATGTTCTGTCTTACCTGTGGGGTCATCATTATGGGCCACCAACACAATCAGGTCAGCCCTGCTTGGTTTCCTCTCACTGCAAACAATCAGCACATTAACATACGATAACCATATATCATAGACAGAAGAGGTTCTGAAACTGTCAATATTATAAACTCAATCATTACCCAAAGCAGAATCAACCTCTGTTTTCTCATAATATTATGTTGTAGTGTTTAGTTCATATCTGCTCATGTGTAAACGCTCCTGAATATATTTATATGATCTAGAAAGCATTTATACCTTACTAGTATAAAAGTTCATAGGTCAAGAATCTTCATCGGTACATGTGAGAAATAAAACTATTTTTGTTGTTCAGATTATAAAATCGCGAAATCTTTACATAAATATTAAATAAACATTGACTTCACAAAAGCTTAGCTAACATAACATACACTTATATATTTTATAATACATATCAAACAAAGGCTTGGAAGCATGAAACTTTACAAACTGAACAGATATATCTAAATGAAGTACTAACACATGTTTAAGAGCAGTCTAAAGCCATACTCACTCTAAATTTACTTTAACTTATAGCAATATCAATTCTGTGGGTCATGTTCATATATCGATACAAAGTTTATGGGCCATACTTACGTTTCCTGAATGTATTTACACTGTTTGTCTTTGTTCACCAGTGGGTTAGTGAGTGATGGTACATGTACTATATCTACCTGGGTTTGTCTTTGTTCACTAGTGGGTTAGTGAGTGATTGTACATGTACTATATCTACCTTGGTTTGTCTTTGTTCACCAGTGGGTTAGTGAGTGATGGTACATGTACTATATCTACCTGGGTTTATCCCCGAATTGCTCTTTGAATTCATCCAATGTTTGGTCCAATTCATCCTGAGTCACTAGATATCCTCGGTCATGGCACAGCTAAAACAAAACAAAAAAGTTAACAATGTTTCTTTTATTGCCACATTATATTAAAATTTATCAGGGATATTACGACATAACTCAAAATGCATGAATTCCAACATGCTATGTACTATTTTCGGTAATATTGAGCATGGAACATAACGGAAAACTATGGAGCGGTGTAGGTCCCCAACCAAACCAAAAACATCAATGAGATCCTGGAAAGTGTCTGGAAGCAGGCTGCAAGATTTGCAACAAACAATTGCAACTTCACCTTCTTTAAAGAAGAAAATATTTTCACCTTCATGATGGACATGCTGAGCCACCTGGGATTGGAACCCCTAGTAATCAGACAGTAAGAGGTAGGGCAACACTTCTCTATAAGATAAGTTCATTAACAAGTATGAAAACTATCAGATCTCATTCCCTCCCATTACCTCGTCATTTTGTCCAGATGTCCATTCAGGAAGATACCACTGAGAATGCAGATAGCTAGACTTCCTATATTACGTCAAATGCACCAGCTTCAAAGTAAGAGTCTTGTTTTTTTTCAAATTTTGCAACTAGTCCTACAATTTTCAACCTAATGTTATTCAATGTTTGCATGTGTCAGGGGTATTATTGGAAGATTTGTACATATTGTATATTGTAAAACCTGGATTTTGTGTCAAATTTTGCAAGAGTCATTGTACTTCGCAACTGTGATTGTTTTCCCTTGGTAAAGCACTTTCTTGTGAAGTCATGATCAACTAGTCACATAATTTTCAACCAAATCTAATGTAATGATCTTCTGTATGTGTTACAAATATCATATGATGAAGATAATAAGCATATCATAAATCAAGATCATGGGTCCGTTTTTACAAGAGTTATAGTCCTTCGCAACTTAGATTTTCCCCTGGGAATAACTCTTTCTGGTGAGCATATTTTAAAATCAAAATCCTGCATCAATTTTAACAACAGTTATGGCTCTTTGCATTGCAACTCACTTTCCTCCCTTGGCATAACTCTTTTGAAAACTGTGAAATCTGTCACTGCAACTTACCAGGAAAAAGAAAAGCTGCAGAGTCAAATACTTGATATGGATCAGTCAACAACTGTCCTTTGGCCAGAGACGTACCTGGTATATATATACTACAAAGATAAGAAACTGCCTCTTTCTTTTGCCAAAGCGCACCTGTGTTAGGTGGTCTATTTGGATGACATCAATTTCATTGCTACCACCTACAATATCGTTAGGGGATTTCCGGAACACAAATTACTCGTCATTATAAATCATGTTAACATAATGAGAAAATGTGCAAGCAAAATTTTGATTTTTCCTAGAAGGCATATTTCAACATAGTTTGATTATTTATATTTTTCATATTGATTTCTTAATTTCAACGTCATGAAATAATTACAAAACTTATTAATTAATCTGAGAAAATGCCGTGATTTCAGAATGAGAAATCATTACCGGCAGCCATTATGTACATTATAAGGCAGAAAAAAGATGCAAAACTGTCGTTTAAACTGCTTTTCTCTCTCTAGACAGTCAATTTGAAATCTGTTTGGTGATTGATATTCTATAATATATTTTTTATTGTGCTTCTTTGATTTCAGCTTTGTGAAATAACTACAAAATTGCTAAATTCATCTGAGAGTGTATCATGATTTTAGAATGAGTATTCATCACTGGCAGCCATTACATTATAATACAGAAAAACAATAGGCAAGACTGTTGTTTAAGCTCCTGTTTTTCAAGAAGGTTGATTTCAAATCTGTTCAGCGATGTATATTCTATAAAAAAAATCATTTTTGTTCTTCTTTTAAATCGACTTCATTAAATATTTTGAATTGATCAATATATTATAACAAGAGGCCCAAGGGCCTTAGAGGTCACCTGAGTTATATCATAGGTACTGGTAGCTTTATTTTATTGTTTAGATGTGATGTGGAAATCAGCATGTAAATTAAGTGAAATACAATACTTGTCATGTCATCAAAGGATAAGAATTTTAAAATATTGGTAAATGTTCCCTTTGGGGCCCCGCCCTAGCCCCTGGGGATGGGGCAGGAATTCCAATTTTATAATGTAATACCCTCATCCATCAAAGATGATTCTGAACAAGTTTGAATAATATTCTGCTGAAAATGGATAAAATATACCCAAAAGTGTTATTTCCCTATATAAACCATAGTAAACTTTACCCCCTCCCATAGGGGGAACGGATGGCTCAGGGGTCCTGAAATTGACAATTTCAATAAAGCTCCTGATGATCTTTCTATCCATGCACTGAAATTGACTGTAATACCTCTGAGTCTGGAGAGGCAGATTTTTGAAATAATGGTAAATTTTCACTTTGGGGCCAGCCCTGACCCCTAGGGTTGGAATAGGAATACCAATTTTACATTTTAAAACCATCTTCCTCCAAGGATAATCTCACAAAGTAAGAATAATTTCCTACAGAAAATTGTAAAAATGTACACAAAAGTGTTATTGCCCTATATAACCTATAGTAAACTTTACCCCTTCCCACAGGGAGAAGGGATGGCCCGGGGGTCCTGAAATTTACAATTTAAATAAAGCCCCTGATGATCTTTCCGTCCATGCAGAGAAAATGACTGTGGTACCTCTGAGTCTGGAGAAGAAGTTTTTGAAATATTGGTTAATTTTCCCTTTGGGGCCCCACCAAAGCCCCTAGGGTTGGGGTAGGAATCCCAATTTTACATTTTAAAACCATCTTCCTCCAAGGATAATTCTCACCAAGTAAGAATAATTTCCTACAGACAATTGTCAAAATGTACCCAAAAGTGTTGTTTCCCTATATATACTATAGTAAACTTTCCCCCTCTCCAAAGGAGAACGGATAGTAATTTTCCCTTGGGGCCCCACCCTGGCCCCAGAGGTTGGGGTAGGAATACCAATTTTACATTTTAAACCATCTTCCTCAAAGGACAATTCTCACAAAGTAAGAATAATTTCCTACAGAAAATTGTAAAAATATACACAAAAGTGTTATTTCCCTATATAACCTATAGTAAACTTTACCCCCTCCCACAGGGAGAAGGGATGGCCCGGGGGTCCTGAAATTTACAATTCAAATAAAGCCCCTGATGATCTTTCCGTCCATGCAGAGAAAATGACTGGTACCTCTGAGTCTGGAGAAAAAGATTTTTGAAATATTGGTTAATTTTCCCTTTGGGGCCCCACCATGGCCCCTAGCGTTGGGGTAGGTATCCCAATTCTACATTTTAAAACCATCTTCCTCCAAGGATAATTCTCACCAAGTAAGAATAATTTCCTACAGACAATTGTCAAAATGTACCCAAAAGTGTTGTTTCCCTATATAAACTATAGTAAACTTTCCCCCTCTCCAAAGGAGAACAGATAGTAATTTTCCCATTGGGGCCCCACCCTGGCCCCAGGGGTTTGGGTAGGAATCCCAATTTTACAATTAAAAAGTTTACGCACGACGGACGGAAAGTGAACAGAATAGGTCACTTGAGCAAAAAGCTCAGGTGACCGAAAAATTGTTTTTAGAAAATATGATTTCATAATAAGGTAAACCTCCGGTCAGTGCAAAATCAAATAAATATTGTTTAACCTGTTCAAATTATATGAAATTGTAGCCGCCAAAATAAGCATGAGTTTGAATTATCAGAGCGAGTTCGAACAATTTGTTGAACAAAGTGCAAAGACTTTATATGTCTGCATCGCCACATTTAACCCCTGTGAAACATTACATTTAGAAAATAGACAAACCAACGCAGCCAAGTGTGAAATGTTAACACGCTTCTTAACTGTGACTTGCTATGCATAGTACGAACACGTATACAGAACTGTCGATACTGGGTAACAACGACCTGTCATCCCCATAATCCATAAATTCATATTTATCGTTAACTAACATGGCAATTGATTATTAAATATATTGAAGGTTCATTTTTACTCTGTATCACGTACCAAGCAGCAGCCATTATGTAGGCCCCAATACGGTACATGTTTATCTGTGTATTGGGGGACTGGTGCATTGCCTGAACAAGTGAGTAAATGCGGATTGTGATTTGAGACTGCGGCTATGGATTGCATGAGTTTCGCTTATTGATTTAATTTACTTCTTTCATATGGGAGAACTCTCAGGTAGTGATGTTATATACTTGAATGAAAGACGAGTGATTTTGTGAGACTGGCATTTTGAATGCCGATAGTCAAACTTGCACTTTAAATTCTCAAACTTCGTATGATGTGTTCAAACTATCTGAAATGTTGGTAAGGCGGGTTGGAACTGTAACTAGAAACTAAGTAATTACAGAAACAGAAAATTATTGTTTTCATTGTTCAAAATGTGTGTTTTAATTATTCGCCTATTCAAACTGACTGAAGGTTTACCGTAAAGCCTTTTTATAATAGCATCGAAATGAGCATTTTATTCACTATTTAACACCTATTTGCTAGTTGTGTAATCAAAAGCCAAAACCTGGTGGGGGGGGAGGTCATCACAGGTGTGAAGGTTACTTACCTGTGAGGAGATCTTACACGAGCCGAACTAAGGAAGGAGGGTGCGGGTAGGGGTAAAGAGCCTTAGGGGATCGGTACTGGTAATTGTAATCGTACACCTCTGGCTAGTTAACATTCTAGGGAAAGTTTCACGACATACTGACACACCATGTCAAATTCATACCTGAACTTTCACAGGTAACAATTATATGTAAACACAATAATTAGTCGCCCTCATTATAAGCACTTATCACGATGTGCTCTCCAGGATTGCTTTATATACATCAGATATACATCATAGGGCGGTAGGGTGGTGCAGTGGATAGCGCATTTGCCTTTCACCAAGGCGGCTGGGGTTCAATTCCCCGATCAGACGTGAAAAGGTTGGGGTCACCTACCCGACCACGTGGGTTTTCTCCCACACTAAGACCCCAATGCGCTAACATCCGGGCCAACAAGAGTGATTAATATAAGTTGAAATAACTTCTTTCATAATTGTTGTTAAATAAATAACGTTTATATTTATACATCAGATACGTATTATACTACAGAGATAATCTGGCTTTATATGTCTCTGTATACATCTATTTCAGTATTCAGATGGACCTCTATTATAATTATCATATAATTAATTGTTGGGATCTGTACATAAAATTGTCTCCAATACTTTTTGCAATAATAACAAGAAAATGCAGCAAAGCTGCTGGACACCAAATCTAGGAAGGCACATTTTAAATGCTGGATTTGTGGTTGTTATCACATATTCGTTTCATACAAGTGAAATGAATAATTCATATTGAACGGGAACACGGAAAACCATGAAATTGTCTATTTCTTATACTTTTTCACGTCACGTCATGCCACGCTAATATTGCTACACCAGAAAAGCAGGGGATTGTGTATACGTAGCGTATTGTTTGACGCCAAGTTCTTATGACGTCACGCTTGACAGCAATACTGAGTGACATTCTGAATGGGTTTTTACTGCAATTTTGCCGTTTACTGATATTATCTGGTATGATTTCCAGACAAAAATGGTATTAATAGTGTAGTTATGTAAAAACAATAATGTATGCTGCATAGGTGGAACACACAACCACTCTTGAAACTGAAAATCTATGCAGAAAATAGAAAGTTCAAATGTGAAGATAAAATATTTCGCATATCTTCACTGCATTATGATATGTTTTTATTTATGGAGAATTCATGATATTTCACTATAAAACTGTAATAGTTACAGATACTGTAGGGTTTAATATCATATTTTTGAAGACAGTATGCAGCCTTAATTTCCCAGAAGGCTTTATCTCATAGGGAAGCACAAGTGGATAAAGTGTTTACAGATCAAACCCCGGCTGTGCCGCTTTGAAAAAAATAATCTATAACTCTGTATCGATCAAACACCTAGGAAGCTGACACCACCTATATACGCGTGACCACAGCCTAAGTCTCGCGACGGATCTTTACACAATAGGCTTATGGGGTCTCACTTAAAAGCGTCTTCAACCGACAACAAGCGTCTTCAAGTGACAACAGGCGTCGCCAGACAAAATCTTCAAAAATACTGAATAAAGTAAGCGACATCAGAAGATATGTTGTTTATATGACAATAATACACCTCTGTACCAAATTTCAATTTGATATTTGAAAAATTGACCGAGTTATGATGAATTGAATTTTTACGATTGCGGCGTGGCACATGTGTGTATTAGCTTGAAAAGTGTAGAAAGCGTCGCCAGATAATATCGTTACAATTACCCGCTAAAGTAAGCGACATCAGAAGATATGTTATTAGTTAGGCTTTTATTGATATATATTCCAAATTTCGGCTCGATATTTGAAGAAATGATCGAGTTATGATTAATTTATTATTACGATCGGCGGCGTGGCATACGTGTGTAAATAGAACACTAGAAATTTGAATAAATGACTGAGTAAGGATGTTTTTGATTACTACGATCGAAGGCTTCACCATCTTACAAAACATATCTCACTCTACATAGTGATGTATTCAAGAAGTTTATGACCACCGATGTCTCCAGAGTTTTCCTGCAGGTTGCAGGAAATGACACCACTGCAATACAGGCAGCACCCCAAGGTCCACTTCTGGTCATTGCGGGGGCTGAGGCGCCTCAAAAGGTCAGACTTTGTTCTTGGCGGTTCTCCAGACAGGTTCGACTAGCGTTGTTCTGTCAAAGACTGCGATAGTCGCCTGCTTAAACGGCCCTTTTCAGGGCCACCATCTTTCTCAAAAAGTCCTGAGAAACTCGAAAATTACGCATTCCCATCCCCCTCCCACTATATTAGTTATAATAAAAATATAATTAAACACATTGTTAAATGTATTCTTAATCGGTTACAGTTAAAATCTAAATTGTTCAATAAATGCAATAATGTTATTCTTGACACAGCTGATTAAAGTTGTATCAATGTTTATAGAGCAATATATTCTAACTGTGTTCACCTATGCCAGAGACGTATAACACATACACAACGTCTCTGTCTATGCGAAGCCCTATACCCTACGTACACATATGTGGCACAGCGTATAGCTTAATATCTGTGCATCGCATGAATTAAATTCACGATAACTCAATCATTTTTCAACAAATCAAATAAAAATTTGGTATATAGTTGTATCATAGTCATATGAATAACATATCTCATGATGTCGCTTACTTTATCAATTATTTTAAGAGATATAGTTTGAAGACGCTTCTTCATATGTCGAGTTCTATTCACACACGTATGCCACGCCGCCGATCGTAATAATAAATTATTCATAAATCGATAATTTTTTCAAATATTGAGCTGAAATTTGGAATATATATCAATAAAAGCCTAACTAATAACATATCTTCTGATGTCGCTTACTTTAGCGGGTAATTGTAACAATATTATCTGGCGACGCTTTCTTCACTTTACATGCTAATACATACATGTGCCACGCCGCGATCGTAAAAATTCAATTCATCATAACTCGGTCATTTTTTCAAATATCAAATTGAAATTTGGTACAGAGGTGTATTATAGTCATATTAACAACATTTCTTCTGATGTCGCTTACTTTATTCAGTATTTTTAAAGATTTTGTCTGGCGACGCTTGTTGTCACTTGAAGACGCTTGTTGTCGGTTGAAGACGCTTTTAAGTGAGACCGGGCTCATGCGGTTTGCGAGATCTGCACAAGTTGCCAATCTCTGGCTTTATATGTTTGCTTCGGCAATGAACAAGCCATTAACAGAAAGTCTTTTTTACTATTAATGATTCAGCAAACTTGTTCAACTGCACTTTTATATTTTTGTATTTTCTGACTTCCAATGACATGCATTTTCCTTACCAAATAACATTCATTCAACCAATTTGTTGCAAGCACAGAGGTTCCTTACAAATGTCTGAAATACACATATGAGTCACAGCACAAATAAACATACAGTGTACTGTGACCCATGTCAGTATATAGCATATATGTATTTCAGACGTTTATAAAGAACCCCTATGTTGCAACTGTGTAATTGTTTACTTGCAGTGCTCTTGTTTGAGAATACGAACAAAATAAAGTCCCTAAACTACGTCGGTTCCCTTACAAAAGTTGTCCCGCTAGCTGTCGATGGATGTTTCATTTGGGAGTTTGTTAAGGGGGAAATACCTGCATAATTGTTTTTCTGATCCTCCATAGCTTGTACGTTTCCTGTTCATCATCCATTTGTATTTCCGTTTATAACAAATCCTTTAGATAAAATATATCGTTAATTATTGCACAACGAACGTGTATTTATGAATTCAGCGTGTTTTCAGCCGGAAGTTGTTTCCTGAATGTCAAGTCATCAAAGTGTTTAACAATTCTCATCGGTCATTAAGCGTCTTTCAGACATAAAGTTAAAATATAGTTTCGTAAATAGTTTAATTTTTATATTACCACAGTACATCTTAGGAAAATAATCTTAGTTTGTTGTAGATAAAACGTCGACATAACATATTATTTCAGTCATTTGGATTTATCTGATTTTAGAACATTACTTAAAATTTAAAATTACGAAAATACCTCATGTCACGCCTGAACCCACCACAGCACAGGCCGTATGTTGTTTATAACGTTGAGTAGGACATTATTGACTCAAGTACGGGAGAGATCAAAGGTCTATCTGACGAGGCTCCCATACGCAACCATGGTAAGTTTCATTTAACCATTAGGCTAGTACAACTGTTTGAAAATGACATCTCTTTCAACTGTAGTACAGAGGTGAAACTGACCTCGACAGAAAGAAAAAAAACCCAGAAAATATGATATCAATATGTACTAGAACTGATGAAAGAAAATGTAGCCCTGGATCGTCTGTTGCAATGAGCATGCGGGTTGATTATATAACGCATAGAAAATCTGACCCGCGCTGTTGTTCATGCATGCTTCAGCCAGTAGACAGTTACTCGCCATAATATGAAATATAAACCAGGTCCAGTACACTCTGCCGTTTGAGCTATACAGTATACATTATGTAGCTGTAAAGACCTATAATAGCTCTATTTATTGACCTATCTGAAAAAGATAGGTCTTTTGAGCTATTTTCATGTGATTTCCTTTTTGAAGGAAAACGAAACAAAGTCGCTTTTAAAAGAAGATTTTATTATTAGGTTGATAACAAAAGACATTTTAAATATTCTTTTTAAATAATAATGATGTAAAAAAAATCGGAAATTTTTACAGTCAACATTACCTTAAACCTTATTGTTTTATGCGACTTTCCTTTGATTTAATGAAAATTGAAATCTGAGAAATTATCTAGTTCAAGCTATAATTTGTAGGTGAATATAGCTAGCTCTATATATGTATACGTAGGTCTTTATATAGCTCAATAGGCAGAGTGTACTGGACCTGTAAACTAACATGACATACCATGATGCAATAAACTATCTATTTCCGATGACCTTTGGTTTTTGTTTAGTAATAATGATCATCAGGAAACTATTATTTGTAACAGGAAATCCGACTGCTTAGTTATCTAGTACATAAAAAGGAAATTGCAAACCTGTTTGCAATGGAATGTGCATCACAAATATAACAAGGGAGACATAGATAACGTTTTATAGAAAACATTGTGGCTTAGACATGAGGAATCATTACCTCACTTAAAGAAATGTAGATCATCTGATGTATGGAATAATTTGCCTAAACACTTCATAAATGCTTAATCTACGGTTAAAAGGTTTGAAATTAGCTTAGATTTACTTTTGAAAACTGACAAAACACTTAAAAATTGAATACTTTAAATTCTGTCTTTATCATGAAATTTTACTTCAAAAGTTATTCACATATATTTTATATATACAGTTAAATATTTATATGGTCAAAAAAGCTTAAATCTGTCCATAATGTTTCCTATTAAAATTATACAGTGATACAATAATGATTATGCATATTTAAACCTGGTACGATCGGTCATGTATCACATATATATAGAGTATGTGTACCTGTTAATTTGGTCATGTTAAACACTTTCTTCAATCTTTTGTGTATTGCATGAATAATTGCCACACAGATAATTATACTACACATGTGACAGTGTACCAATAGGGTCTGTATGTTTTATATATAGTTGATAATAAAAAAAAAAAGTTTATAATATGATTTAAACAGTTAAGGTCATAGGAGTGTATTGCTATTAAACGGAACTAGGAAGTACATGCCTAGTTGAAAATCCAATATAGGGAGACAGTATCACAATTTCCGCATATTTTAATGTTTAATATTAAACTGATGAATATTGTATGTTTATTATTGACAGAACAGTATGTTCTTTCAATATAAAGTATTTCAAAGCAATCTAGGCATTAATTCAGTTGTTTTTTAATCCATGAGTCACATGTGTCCATTTTTCTGTACTTCAGGAAACCGGGTACCTATTTCACTACTGTGGAGTTTTTCAAGAACGATAACTCTTTCATGCAATTACTATGTTTATATGGTTTTATTATAAAATGTCAATTTTTATTCGCTTATAAATAATTCATTTTACACAATTTCAGCATTTATGAAATTGATATATATTAATGCAATACTAATCTATGTCAGTATCATGTTTATTGACATTATATTGCAAAAAATTGTGTTTCATTTTTTTTCATAATTCACTCCTTTTTACATAAATTTCCATTTAAAATCCTTAAAATTCTGACAACCAATACTTTTTAAGGCAGAAAATTTTCTTTATAACTACAAAATTAGAAGAAATTCTACTGAGAAATGGCGACACAATCCTATTACCTTAATATAATCCATGTACATGAAATATAGGCATTGAGTTGTGATTTCCTATTTTGTGATTGTTACATTGAAATTTGGAACCATAATGCATTAATTAAGTAACAGCTGGGGAAGAATTGGACTGCAGGCTATATGAAAGGTCATGATAATTTTCATTTTTTTAATATATTTTTTACATAATTTCATAATATGAAGAAACCTGGTTTAAAAACATATTTTTCCCACAACCTTTATAAGTTTCTTCACTTCTGACTGAATTCATAAACCTGATATAGTTGGTTAACGTTTTTGGTTACTTGCAAGTGGGTAACATACAAAGTGGAAGTTATTTCATTGGTCAATCTGTAATTAGATTTGTGACATTTTCAAATAACGATGCTTTATGACAACATTTTCCATTGTGATGTCATGATCATAATGTAGTTCTCTCAATCGGAAACAGGAATAATGTAATTTGTATTCTGAAGAGAAACATGGTTTTCTAGATATAATATCTGAATGTTGATGGAGAAAAAGGTCCCCAAACTCATTACGGTTGGTTATCTGTCTTATCATTTTATTTAATTTTCAAATTGTAGAAGAAAAGTAAGTCATCTTGTTTGCAATGTAGGTTTATATTTACTCATTATAAAATAACTTTAAATACTGAAAATGACAATAGGTTTTTTGATATACCCATCAATTTCCCCAAAAACATTGTAGTTTCCATAGATACAGATAATCTAAAAAAGAAAAAGAATGGTAAATAAGTAATACTGTAACAGAAGAAATAAATTAAGTATTTTTCATAATATCCCAGGAGAAAAAAACATGATTATATATATACAAAACACATAATTAGGATGTAGGAAAGTTTACGATTTGATAAAAGCTACTATTTTTACTGTTGTGTGTTTAGCCTTGGATATGTTGTAATGGACGTGTACATGTTGACTTGGTAAGTGGGTCACTGTGGGATCAAGTGCTTCCTGCCACATATATTTGTTATCGTTAGGTCATCTTTACTCATTAGTGGTGCATGCGTAGAGTACAATACATATATTCTTTAGCCACACAGAAGCTGTCATTAATCACTGTACAGACTTTCATTCTCCACATTTGTCTATGTACATTACTAAGGGACACGTGTACAAATGAAATTGCTTAAGTGAAGAAAATTCAGTCAGGCTTTCCAAAAGCTTGAAACTCAGGAAGATGGTATTATATTCAAATGTCTTTGCACACCCCAATTATTCACTGCAATTAATATTATTATTATAGTAAAACTTTACAAAACAAAGTGAATATATGAAATTGAATTGTAATATTTGAGTATAGTTCATTCAATAAATATTCTTATTTACTCTGTTAATTAAGATGAATTCAACCTTGGAACATATTACTGTAATTTTCTATTGAGGAAATAATTTGCATACATGTACATGTAGGTTCCAGTTCTATTTAATTTGATCCATGTTGAGTTAAGCATTTTTGTCGTATTTATATGTGTACATTAAACGTAGACTATTTGTTAAGTAGATTTATTCTTACGACAAGCAGTGTTTCACTCAAACCCTTATCTATTGATTGAAAAACATTTACTGGAAATTGATATACAGTGTATACATATGTCTCAAAATGTTGCTCCAAATTTTGACCAATATATTAACCCTTTCACCCCTAGGTAACTTTAATAATAACCAAGTCATTACATAGTGATCGTGATGGGACACTTGAGTAGCCGAGCATGATAGCCACGGTAACATAAGATGAACATTTCATCATATATTACTGTGGCTATCACGTGCACGCTCACTATCACTATCTGATAATATAAGGATACTAACATTTACTAAGCATACATCTGATGAGATATTTCAAATATATCCTGTTTGTAGGGTTTATGCTTTGTTAGTGTTGGTGTATTTAAAAATCCCCATCAGATGTATGCTTAGTAAATGTTGGTATCCTTATATTAAATGATCAGATACGGCTCAGGTTTAGTAAATGTTGGTATCCTTATATTAAATGATCAGATACGGCACAGGTTTAGTAAATGTTGGTATCCTTATCAGATAGGGATTATGCTTGGATGTTGGTTTGTTTGGGGTGTTACAGCCTTACAACGCCAAAGGCTTAGTCTAAAAGGTGGTTGTCTATAGGGAGACACTGTCAGAAAGAAAGAGTAGGTTGGATATAAAAAACAATAGAGGTGTTTCAATGGGGGCAGCACAACAACTTTCAATTCTTAAATGCCTCCACTAAGTAGATCTAGATGACACAACAAAAGACCCACCCTAACCCCACCCCTCATCCATCTGCCCACCCCACCACCCACCCCTCATCCATCTGCCCGCCCCGCTTCCATGAGTAACTCACACCTTTGACGCAGACAGCTTTAACTAATTTAGATACATTAATATATACTGTATATACTACTAACTGATGCACTGATTCACACTTCTGTGTCATTATATATAGTCACAGGACACTGGTAACCAAACAAATACATACTTTCAGTTGTTATTATAGTTATTACACGTACAGTATCAGATAGCTAGGGCTAGTGTTTGGTATCTGTTAGTAAAATTGTTATTTATTGGAAAAAAACTCAATAATTTTACTCTTGAATTTTTTGAGTAAAGGCAACTTTTTAAAAGATTAGAATTACCTGGTATAGTACTTCTAAAAGATGAGATGACATATATTCTAAACTGATTAGAAGTAAATAGAAGTAATAGCACTACATCAACTACATCAGAGGAATCCAAAGATGTGAGGTTTTCTAGCTAGCTACGTATGTAATTGGTGTTCACACTTTATAGATAGAACCCTTTTTAAAAGAATGATGATCAAGAATAGATTAACCAATAACACGTACATTCATGATCACTGAGTTATGATCACTGAGTTATGAATATTATATCTGGTTCTTAACTCGTGTAGTTAATTTGTTCTATTGAAATACTGTATATTCATGATTATTCAATAAACTGTTATGAACCTTGTGTATTAAATTGCATCTGTCATGTGGAAAGTTTAGATGTAAATATATGTTTTTATGTATAAAACTGTACAGACTATCCCAAGCCTGTTAACAGGAAGTTATGATGCATATGTCTGTTCATTACATGTTAAACATAGGTTAATGTACATGTGGTATTTACCTGTATTATGATGTTTTTTAAAATTAAATTTGTATGACTTTCTCATGATATTATTGATTAACACAACTTTATCGCCTGTTACATACAGGGTAATGGGGTATGTATATATGGAGTGTACTTGTCAGTAACTGTCTGCACTAAGTATAGTATATGACATTGCTATACTTGTAGTCTGATCTCTCGAATATTTCACACTCTTACCATTCATCTCTCTTCAAATTCTCATCATTTTCCTAGTCTTATTTCAATCTGGCTGCCCTGGTGTGAAGTTCTAAGGGTGTTTCAGAGTGAACTGACCCATTTACTGAACCTCCTATGTAGCGTATTCAGTGTTTCAAGTTTGTCCTGTACCTGTACATTGTCACATATCATGAAGTCACACACAAATCAAAAATATAATTTGTTTTATTGGGGGGGGGTCTATGGATTGGATTTTAAGGATCCATGACTAGCTTAGGCCTTGATAAATATTGTTGAAAAGAGTTTTTATCAAAAAGAAAAGAATAAAGATGAAATATAAAACTATAATCAACAACAGTGTTCTGCATGTAAAATTGAAGTGGGGCTAGACAATGATTCGAACCCTGGACTTAAGGTTAATTGTTATGTATCCCTTACCGGTAGTGTTCTTACCCAACTGTGCTACAGCTGAAATGAAATTAAGGGGAGATTACTGTATATATACAGTATTAATAAAAAAAAAAAACTGATTACAGTGGGACAGGGATCTTTAAGGAAATATTGTGTGCGTTGAAGTCTATATATTCTTTTATATATGGGGCAAAGAAGTAATTCCAACAGTGTGGACAAGTTTAGGTTGTCAAATTTTCGGAGCGATATAAATATAGCTATTATATAAAACCAATAGTCCCCTCGGCTAATGACAGCCGAAGGCAGCAATTAAGCTGAGAGCATCCCAGACAAGGAACGCTGATGTAGAGGACCTATTCTTGCCCAAGATGCACTATCATATAAAGTGAGTCAACGAGAGATATCAAAAACGTGGAACATGTGCATGTGGAAATCTGGCCCGGTAAATGTGAAAAATCTCCAATTTGCTATGGAATGTCTCATTAGTCACCTCTCAACACTGAGATGGATCTAACAGTCACAGCAGGGGGTCCACACTTAGTCGCCTCTTTTGGTTTGCAGGAATTTTGATACATTTTTTTTTACAAATTTCAAACATTTTTTATGATAAAATTTATGTACATTTTATTGTCTAAAAATGGAAATAAAGTGTCTTGAAATATCCTTCAATGAAAAGAAAATAACTGCTATTTTCCAAAGAATCAAATTCTGCTATGTCCCCCATCAAGATAAACCTAAGTTTTGCACTTGATGCTTTAATTTCTGCTTGATGTCCTAGTGTATCTGTTGTCAGTATCATGTGACTAGGTGTAGCGTCATGCTACCTTGTCCAGTCTAGGACATTTCAGTAAGATTGCACTTTAAAGTGGCCTACATATGAGTGCATTCAGAGGCCCAATCATCTACAAGTGACTTGGCCGTTTGTGAGGTTATAAAAACCCAAACAAATAGATCATAAACTGTTATAGAAATTTCAAGGCAACTTGACTTGGCAAAGATCATAATTAATGCATTATAGTGCTTCACATATGGTACATATCTGTGTGGTCTTTCATACCAAGGTGTGTATACAAAAAAAATCAAGCCTTTCTAGGAAGACAGAAGATTGGACTACCTTGTGTTCAAGCCCTAGATACAGTACATAAATGTACATTGTTATGTACCTGCTGGAGCCACATCAATTGATGTTGATTTTTGCCTTTTATGTAGATCTCTCAGTGCACCTGACTTTTGTCATACTAAGCATTTGTCTTTCAAATACATCCTGTATGTCTGAAAGTCATTGAATTAAACTTAATATATGTGGATACTACATCAATATATATGGATCAAATTTAAGTTACTGTGACCCATATTTTTCACTTGTCATGATCATGACTTTTTGCTCCTTTAATTTCCTTTGGTTAGACTTCACAATTATAGCTCTGTCAATGTTTCCATCAGCACAGGTACAATTATAGCTCTGTTAATGTTTCCATCAGCACCGGTACAATTATAGCTCTGTTAATGTTTCCATCAGCACAGGAGCAAAGGGTATGTGTGTTAACAAGCTAGCAATTGCAATATCATTGTCGTCTTTATAAAAACATACAGCTATATTATTATAGTAAATGCAAGTGTCGACAACACATAGTGACATTTAATTATATTACATGTAGTAAATAAAATGTGGTAGTCAAATATACCACGTACATTCTGTTCAGTATCATCTTTTTCACTGAGTAAAATTTAGTGTGTTGCACCTTATATACAAATCCTGATAGTCCACGTGTATATCCTGATGGTCCACGTGTATATCCTGATGGTCCACGTGTATATCCTGATGGTCCACGTGTATATCCTGATGGTCCACGTGTATATCCTGATGGTCCACGTGTATATCCTGATGGTCCACGTGTATATCCTGATGGTCCACGTGTATATCCTGATGGTCCACGTGTATATCCTGATGGTCCACGTGTATATCCTGATGGTCCACGTGTATATCCTGATGGTCCACGTGTATATCCTGATGGTCCACGTGTATATCCTGATGGTCCACGTGTATATCCTGATGGTCCACGTGTATATCCTGATGGTCCACGTGTATATCCTGATGGTCCACGTGTATATCCTGATGGTCCACGTGTATATCCTGATGGTCCACGTGTATATCCTGATGGTCCACGTGTATATCCTGATGGTCCACGTGTATATCCTGATGGTCCACGTGTATATCCTGATGGTCCACGTGTATATCCTGATGGTCCACGTGTATATCCTGATGGTCCACGTGTATATCCTGATGGTCCACGTGTATATCCTGATGGTCCACGTGTATATCCTGATGGTCCACGTGTATATCCTGATGATTCACGTGCATATATTACAGTGTGTATATAACTTTTAACAATTAATTTGAACTGATCAGTAGTATCACTAAAAGTATCTTTTTCACTGAATAAAATTTTGTGTGCAGCACCTTTTATACAAATCCTGATGGTCCAAATTTTATTCATGTGTATATATTATATAACTTTAAACAATTGCTTTTAGTATCACTAAAATTATCTTTTTCACTGAATAAAATTTAGTATGATGCACCTTTAATAATGGTTATTGATTATCATATCTTAGATCATGTATTTTAATAAGATATATATTCAAGAACTACCAGGTAATATTGAAATAGTTCTTTGTGCGTTTGTGTTGCTATCAAATATGCTCTTAAACTGTGATGTAAATATATTGCTTCTGTTTGTGAAAAGAAACTACATACATGTATTTGTATATGAAGGTGTACCTCATCTTCAGAGTATCAATTAGAAAGCAGTTAACGTTCCAACTCTGTATTTACCTCCTGTTGTTCAGTGCCGGAATGGACCCGTCGTGTTATGAGGACACATGTACTTGTTACTGTGTAGACAAATTCATCCTATTATACATGTATTTAGGCCATTTGCTAAGTATAGTATTTCATAAATTGCTTAGAAACTTTATTGTAGCATGTAATTGCCATTAGTACCTTAATTTCATATTGGATAAGGGAACTTAATTATGATGCACGTTACATTTTGTTACAAGAAGAAGAAAAAATAAGTCATTTTGCATTTAAAAGTAACAGACTTGAGGTACATTCACATTAAAATTATCAAATGTGTATAATTTGATGTTAATCATGAAATAAGTTATATTTGATATCAATATATGTACCGATAGTAGTTGATAAATAGTGTATAAATGTTTATATAAATATTATAATGACAAATGTAGCTGGTAAATATATATATATATATACAGGAAGAGCTGTCATACCTACACGTTTAACATGTACAAAATGTACCATGTTACAGGCCAGCAATAATTCTGATTCCTGGAAAACTGCATCCTCTATTTATGAGTTCACTTGTAAAGACATAGATGGCAATGAGGTATCTCTGGAAAAATACAGGTATGTAGTAATTTTCTTTTACTTGTTAATAACATTTTTGGTGTTCAATGGAAATAACTATTTCAGCATCTATATCTAAGTTTTATGTGATATAAAATTTCCTAATTTAATGTTAAATATTGATGTTATTTGGAATTCAATTTATTCATCAAAGTCATTCTTCATACACACACCAATGCAGGAAACCATCCTTAAAGATTTCTTGTAACATAAAGAAAATGTGGATAACTTTTTATGGAATGTTTAATTTGTGATTCAATTATTTTTCCTCAAGTTAATGTCCTTGAAACTTAAATATTTGCTCCAGATCTAGAAACCTTGAAACTTAAATATTTGCTCCGGATCTAGAACCCTTATAATTATGTACAACTTCTCCTTAACTGTTAAGTTGGATTTTTTTATTGTAACTTTGCACAGAGAAAGAACATCATATGTGTGCATGAAGGAAGGGACTTGTTATTGAGGTATCATACCCCCTGCAAACAAAGTTTGAATATGTAGATAAACAAAGCTGGGGGAGGAATCTTGGTTTCTCTAGTTTTGAAATTGGGCGTTGATTTCTCAAATAAAAATAGAAAAACTTGAAAACAGACTTACCGGGTAGGTTTTTTAGAAAAGATTTTGCTGTTGTTTGTTTATTTAACAGTTACACTTGAACCTTTAAAATATTATTTTGTAAATAGTGGTTTGAAAAAATAAAATGAAAATAACATGCAAAAGGAATATAGACCATATTGTCTTATTTGTCTTAATTTTGGTGTGTAGTCATGATCAGTTATTTATAGGGCTAACTTCTATCTGGAAAAGAGAAATCTCTCATATATGATGAGTGTAAAATTAAGTACATGTTGGTGTAAACAGTATTTTATTTCAATCGTGACCGTCATATATAACAAGTACACAGGTATATAGGAATAGGATCTGGCAACAAGATTTTAAATCTTATATAAAGGAATCTTCCTTGAAACGTAATTACATTAGTACTTCAACATACAGTTAATTGATACACACAAATTGTTTAAATTAACAGTTTGTGATAACTCTGACCATTTTATGCGATGAACCAAAACCAAATCATAGGTAGGTATGATAAAAGAAAGGAAACAGCTATGGGTACCTAGTTTACAGAAAACTTCATATTTCTTAATTACTTCAGAGTATTGGAGAATTCATCTTAATGTAAAAGTTATTCTCTGTTTAGAATGAATACATTGTAATATCATTATTTTATGAATGACAGAGGCCATGTTGTTCTCATCGTAAATGTGGCCAGTAAATGAGGTTTCACAGACAAGAACTACACTCAGCTACAAGAATTGCACGCACAGTATGCTGAGAGTAAGGGCTTGCGGATCCTTGGATTTCCCTGTAACCAGTTTGGTGGACAGGTCAGTTGGCTTACAATCTCTTGTTTATAGTTTATCATAGTTTAACTTTAGTCACAAATAAATGTAAGTATGTTGGCTAACAATCTCTTGTATTAGTCACACTTATGGCTAACAATCTCTCGATTAGTCACACTTTTGGCTTATGATCTCTTAGTTTAACCTATAGCTAGCCACACACAAGTAAGTCTGATATCTAACATTCTCTGTTATAGTTTAACTAGGAATTGTAAGTATTTTTGTTAACTTCCTCCTGTATAAGGTTTAATCATTGTCCATTCTCGATACTCAAGTATAATGCTCACTTTCACTCTCTGCACCCTTGGAATATGTCATAGTGGAATTGAAGGCGTACAGCTAGACATTTGATTGGTCTCAAGCAAACAAACCTGACCAATCGCTGGGTTGATACTGGTTCCTTTGAAGAATACAGTGGAGCAACACCCAACTTCAAATGCCAGTCAATTTTACGCGACTGCCAGATTCTTTCGATGTACATCAAAGGATCAGACAAGTGTTCTCGTCTCATTCACAAGCTGATGCACACGGAGCCTTCACTTAAGATGTGCCATATTCCAGGGGTGCAGAGAGCGAAAGTGAGCATAGCCCCTGTAGTATCGAGGATGATCATTGTCAAGAAGGAATGTAAATTTGAGATGTATATTGATAAGTTACAATCAACTGAACGATATCTGGAGAGTCGCCCTGTTATGTATTTTGAAGATAAACTTTTATTCTAGGAGCCAGGGACGAATGAAGAGATAAAAGCTTTTGCAACAGATAAATATAAAGTGGAGTTCGACATGTTTGCCAAGATTGATGTGAATAGCAGCAATGCTATTCCCCTGTACAACTACCTGAAAAAGAAGCAAAGTGGAACTTTTGGAAAGTAAGTGTTATTGTACACGGCAGGAGGAAGTTCCCTGGGGAGTAAGTGATGTTGATTGTACATGGAAGGGGGAACTCTAGGGGAGTAAGTGATCTTAATTGTACTCACCTAGGAAATATAAAAATAGCAGTGCTGTTGTAAAATGGTATTGTAAAATTTACCATCAATACATCAACATTATATTATTAGCTCACCTGGTCCAAAGGACCAAGGTGAGCTTATGCCATACTGTGGCGTCCGTCGTCCGTCCGTCAACAATTTCTTTAAACGACTTCTTCTTAACCACTGATTGGAATTCAACTAAATTTGACTGGAAGCATCCCTAGATGGTGGGGATTCAAAATTGTACAAATGGTGGGGCTGACCCCAAAGGGGGCTGAGGGGCAGGGCAAAAAGGGGTCAATTTGGCTATATTGCTACAAACGACTTCTTCTGTAGACCTATGCCATGGATATCAACAATATTTGACTGGAAGCATCCCTAGGTGGTGGGGATTCAAAATTATACAAATGGTGGGGCTGAGGGCGGGGCCAAAAAGGGGGCAACTTGGCTATATTGCTATAAACGACGTCTTCTGTAGAACTATGCCATGGATATTGATCATATTTGGTCGGCAGCATTCATGGGAGGCAGGGATTCAAAATTGTACAAATGATGGGGCTTACCCCACAGGGGGCTGAGGGGCGGGGCAAAAAGGGGGCAATTTGGCTATATTGCTACAAACGACTTCTTCTGTAGAACTATGCCGTGGATATCAACCATATTTGACTGGAAGCATCCCTAGGTGGTGGGGATTCAAAATTGTACAAATGGTGGGGCTGACCCCAAAGGGGGCTGAGGGGCAGGGCAAAAAGGGGTCAATTTGGCTATATTGCTTTAAGCGACTTCTTCTCTGGAACTAAGGAGAGGATATCAACCATATTTGACTGGAAGCATCCCTAGGTGGTGGGGATTCAAAATTATACAAATGGTGGGGCTGAGGGCGGGGCCAAAAAGGGGGCAACTTGGCTATATTGCTATAAACGACGTCTTCTGTAGAACTATGCCATGGATATCAATCATATTTGGTCGGAAGCATTTATGGGAGGCAGGGATTCAAAATTATACAAATGGTGGGGCTGACCCCCCGGGCTAAGGGGTGGGGCCAAAAAAAGTGTATTACTTGGAAATGGTTGAGATCCCCACCATATAACCATGGTATACAATTGCTGAGTATAAAGAGAAGAATGCACATTTGCTTCCAGGATGGCTATAGGGTCTGGCCCCACCCTTGGAGACATAGTCCCTAGGCCATAACTTTAAAACTGTTGAGATCCCCACCCCAAAACTATATATATAAATGCTGGGCATAAAAAGACGAATGCAGTCATGATATCAGAATAGACCCTGGGGTCTGACCGAACCCCTAGGGACCTAGTTTGTTAGTCACAGGTTGGAAACAGTTGAGAGCCCCATCCTATAACGGTATATACACAATTGCTGAGTATAAAAAGATGATTGCACATATGCTTCCAGGATGGCCTTGGGGACTGCCCCACCCTTGGAGACTTAACCCTGGGTCATAACTTTGAAATGGTTTAGATCCCCACCCCAAAACTATATATACAAATGCTGGGCAAAAAGAGACAAATGCAGTCACGATATTAGAATGGACCCCAGGGTCTGGCCACAACCCTAGGGACCTAGTTTCTGAGTCAAAGCTTGGAAACAGTTGAGATCCCCACCACATAACCATACATAAAATTTCTGGGCATGAAAAATCTAATACATGTACAGATATGCTACAAGGATTGGCCTTGGGTCTGGCATATTGCCTTGATCTCATTTGGAGAATATTTTGCCATGATTGCTTTGGTATCCAGGTGAGCGATACAGGCCCTCTGGGCCTCTTGTATAAATTTGTCATACTGTATAGTTCTATATACAATTAATCATTGTGGTTTGGATGATATCAGCTGTTTGACTCGAAGGCCTTTTCTAGGTGTTCATGATCATCTGTAGCTACTATGTCAAACATTTCACAGGTATAAAAGTATCACAAGCATTTCCAAATACATTCCATTCAACAATAACTTTTCTTTTCACTTAGGAAGTCATAGAAGAAGAATCAGTTGTATAATGTATACATATCACTAGCATATATATATATATATATATAGAAATAATATTGTGTTACATATTATGTGTTATGATGATATATACTCTGCCTCCATTATCTACAGCAGTAGTGAAAAACTGTCTTACTTTTGTTTCCTAGTTTTATCAAGTGGAACTTCTCTAAGTTCCTAGTCAACAAAGAAGGAATCCCTGTGAAGCGGTATGCCCCCAATGACGAACCAAATGTAAGTTATGTTTAACAAAAGGTATTGAGTGGCCTGACTAGAGAAATCTGTTCACCAAGTCGCATTTATAATACTCAAACGTTTTCCTGTCTATACATTAACTAGGAGTTTTAGAATATTTTAAAGGAAATTGCAGAACACAGTTGTTTAAAATTGTGCTTTTGGATATTTTTTAACAAGGGTACTTTAATATGAACATACTCCTGTGTTAATTATTTTTGTGAAGTTCTAATTAACAATAAATAAGTCTTGCATTTAAAAATTCCATGTTATCTCTTCGAACACCAAATGCATACAGAGAAGATAATGCATTAGGTACAGCAGATATTATGGAATCGAAGGTCATAATGAGGACATGAGTTAGTGTTGAGATACCAGTTCTAATGTGACACTAGGAAATTATAAAGAAAAGAAAATATTGTATAGAGTTATGGGAAAATGTAACTGATGTTGTTCATGGCATGTTTTAAGCGTTTCTCTGTATTTTGAAGCTTGTTAACCACACAATTATTCTTTTAGAATCTATTAAGATTACTCTGATTTTAGGTCTATGTAGAGAGATATTGTGTTGAAGTACATGTATTTTAAGTTTTGACATTTTTTCTTTCTTTTTCTTTTTCAGAAAGTTGCAAAGGACTTTGAAAAGTATTGGTAGAAATGACACATGAATAAATTTATAAAAAACTTTAGTTTACGTTGATGGCCCTGTGTCTTTGAGGCTCCTACAAGAACACTTTTGGAAAAAAAAAAATGGTTGTGAGGTATTAAGTATGTATCTCTGTCAACACTTCAAAAAGAACTGGTGAAAAGCAATGAAATATAATGTTATTTTTAAATAGACAATTGTCTCATTGTTGTGATGTAAAATAAGGAACCTGAACTTCCTTAGTGAGACCCATTGTCACTGTACGAGATTCTCATGACCCTACTTTTTGACTGTTAAGGTCATCTCTATGGTAACTCAGACCGTATGACGACTTCTTCTGAAACTGTTTACAGCGGGAGAGGTCTGAGCTTATTAAGCGTGCACCCCTGTCTGGTTGTTGCCATGGACGTGTCCACCATATTGAAAGGTCAAGGTCATGAGATGACGTTGTGGTGAACCCTGTGTCACTATAAGGTCACCTGTTAAGCTTGCATTTTTATTTGAGTTTTATGCTTAGTTACTGTACATTTGGTGAATCATTTGTGATTGTCTTTTTGTGATACTGCCTAGTCTGATATATCGTGGCATATTCAATCAATTATCCGATGTTTACATTATTATTATATTTGATACACTGTTACTATATATGCTCTATATCCCCTTCTATAATTTTATTGTATCGCTTCCATAGTTTTGTAAAAGCAGATGTCGTGCATTCCATAGCTGTCCGCTTGTAAATCTTGCAGTTAGTCCCATCCTGTATTAATACAGGTGTTTCCACGAGACTTTTACTTCTATATATATTTACTTACAGCATATATATATATGTTTTATATAAGTCACATATCAAGGGAGCTGTTTATTTCAGTACCTGGTGAAAAAGTTGCCAAAAAAAGCTATCTGAACACATACCTCCTCATTTGATTTCCTGTGGTATGTTTAGTATTTCTCATTGAACAAAAAACTTGAAAGATGAATCGAGGAAACATTTCTACTTACAGTATTCTTTTTTGTCACCTTTCTCATGTTTTATTTTGTTAATGAAAGAGAAATAAACGGTACAAATCAAAACAACGACATTTGGAATTGGATCTCTTTCTACGTTTAGATTTTCACATAGTTTATCCAAAACATTAAAAGCACGTTGTGGTGTACTTAAATGAAAGAAACTCCTAATTTGTACTTTGCTATCTAGTGTTGCACTGAGGTCTTCTTTTAACATATCTATCATCAGTACGATTCCTTGCTTCAATTCATCGAGTCGGCTTGTTTGATCCCATGTTTAATAGGTGCTTTGATTGTTGTTATTAATATTGTTCACTTATATGTAAACACCCAGCAATAACAAAATGTTCTAAGTGTTAATTCTTTTATGAGTATTATTTCTTTTAGTGTTATCGAGTTACTAAACACACCATAATTTTAGCAGCATTCAAAACAGTGTTTTAGAATGAAAGTATGTTATGTGTATCTGAGGATTGACCTGCAATTTTATACACCGGACGAGTTTTGTATATCCTTATATAATGCATCTGACAAGTTTTGTATATCCTAATACACCTGACACGTTTTGTATGTCCTAATATAATGCATCTGACAAGTTTTGTATGTCATAATACTCATAAAAAATTTGGTTTGTCCTGTAAGTCCTAATAATCAATAAAATTCATTTTAATTTTTACAATTCACAAATGGAGAACAGCCAGTGGTCGACCACTTTGTGTTACTTTTAAACTGTGTCTGAAATCAAAACTTAAATAATTGTCACTCTTCATGGAACACTGCAGAAATCATAATAGTGTGAAACAAAATATGATTTTCATTATATAGTCATGGGTACATATTGAACACTTTTACAAGGTGATAATTGTGGATTTTTTTCTTAATTTTTTTTCTCTTAATTTCATGTTCAAGAAGGTTGTTTCGTTTCCCATACTGCCATGAGCATTGTACAAAAGTTTAATTAGTTTACTGATTAACATTACTGTGCTAAAAAGGATGATGGAGAATTCGTTTCATCAAATGAAGATGAAATAACTGAAGCTATTATCACCTGGTATATACGAGATCTGTAACAAAGTTTACTACGTTATACTTGTACCTCATTTGTGTTAAGGTTAAGCAAAGAATTATCACTGGTTGTGAGGACTTCAAACGAACACAAATGTTACTTATGTTGAGGTAAAAAGGCAAACAAAAAAGAGCTGTTATACATGTATCAGTAACATAAAACACTTGTGTTTATACATGTATCAGTAACATAAAACAGTGTTTATACATGTATCAGTAACATAAAACACTTGTGTTCATACATGTATCAGTAACATAAAACACTTGTGTTCATACATGTATCAGTAACATAAAACACTTGTGTTCATACATGTATCAGTAACATAAAACACTTGTGTTCATACATGTATCAGTAACATAAAACACTTGTGTTCATACATGTATCAGTAACATAAAACACTTGTGTTCATACATGTATCAGTAACATAAAACACTTGTGTTCATACATGTATCAGTAACATAAAACACTTGTGTTCATACATGTATCAGTAACATAAAACACTTGTGTTCATACATGTATCAGTAACATAAAACACTTGTGTTCATACATGTATCAGTAACATAAAACACTTGTGTTCATACATGTATCAGTAACATAAAACACTTGTGTTTCCAGATTTCTGATGCTTTTATTTTACACTTTGATAAGGATGGTTTATTTAGTTAAGAGTAAAAACTATTTGTACACCATAATAGTTCTGAGATAAAAACTATTTGTACACCATAATAGTTCTGAGATAAAAACTATTTGTACACCATAATAGTTCTGAGATAAAAACTATTTGTACACCATAATAGTTCTGAGATAAAAACTATTTGTACACCATAATAGTTCTGAGATAAAAACTATTTGTACACCATAATAGTTCTGAGATAAAAACTATTTGTACACCATAATAGTTCTGAGATAAAAACTATTTGTACACCATAATAGTTCTGAGATAAAAACTATTTGTACACCATAATAGTTCTGAGATAAAAACTATTTGTACACCATAATAGTTCTGAGATGCACATCAACATTTGAACAGTACACAGACCTAGGCTTTGCAGGGTAAGAAATAATCTATAAGACAACGATTATAAACCATATGTATATTATGTCGAAAGTTTTCTTGCCTAACAAACCCCTGTGGTAAAAGGTTGACAAATACTTATTCTATGTAGACCTACAGTATATGTAAATGGCTTTTACCAAAAGAAAGAAAATAATAATAAGATTTAAATGTAATATGATGTAATCATATCCAACTTGTACAGTAAGCCGGTTTGACTAGTATCAAGAAGTGAATTTTGCCTAGTTAACCAGTAATCAATTTGACTTTAACAAGTTTGGTAATTACATTGTACATCATGTACCTATATATAAGTTACCAATAAGTAATTTGAGTAGTGAACCAGCTATTTGAACTACACTGTAAGTATTAGCATTATGACGGTACAATATAACTTCAAGCTGTTTAACAACACAAGTTCTCAACCAAAAGGTTTAATGCCAGTATTAGTCTTCAGTTGTTAATTTTTAATTAATTTGTCATGTTTACTGATTAAAAACAGCCACTTTCATTTTCAGACAAGATTTATAAAAACACCTTAATATCAAGTCATTTCAAGAATTATTTTGGAAAATCAAAGAGGAGATGATTGTATCACGTATTTCAGTTTATACCAAAGCATGTACAGTGACCTTGAGAACTTGAAACAGTAGCTGAATGTTGTTATAATGATGGTATATATTGTAGAAACTTGCCACTAGATGTAGCACTAGATGGTTGATGAACAGATTAGTAAAGTCTTACATGTCCGTCCCTCTTACCTTCAGGGTGTTGACCTTTGACCTAGTCGCGGAGTGGCTGGAGTGAGAGTGGTGTTAGTCATGCTATATCGTTTCACTTGTTACTAGGTTTAGGAATAGAACTGATGTCAAATAAATAACTAAAATAATTCAATAGTTTTGTTATTTTTGTTGCGAGTATGCTGGATACTTAGAAACACTGACCTATGCATAGATTTAGTTGATGACAGCAGTTGGGTTAAAAACATGGTTTTTTTTTAACACAAAGGCCAGCCAAGAGGCCCAATGGGCTTGTATTACTTACCTGTTATTCATTTCACATATGTGACCTTCAAAGATTCTCTTTTAAATTTGCATCGTTCAGATGTGTTAAAACAACTTCTTTCGAATAACCAATAAACCTATGGTCATACTTATTGGACTGTAGCATGCTGGCTTTAACTTTTGTTCAAATGAATGACATTGACCCACTTTCAAGGCAACCGTGGTCAAATTAAAGGTGTTAAAACCTATAAAACAACTTCAGAATAACTTGCATGCCTAGTATCATGATTATACTTGACATATAGCATGCTGGAGTGAGGGGCTGTCGGAATTGTTCATCAAATGAAAAGTTATGATATTAAGCCTTAAGTTTGCTTGCTGTCATATTTGTTTAAAGAAATTTGACCAACTTTGAAGGTCAAAGATGTGAGATGTGTTTGCCAATAGCATTGATAACAGCAGAGTGATACAGATCCATGGGCCTTTTGTTTTGGGATACAATAGAAATCTAAGTAAAATGTCTCAAATATGTCCAGATTGTAAAATGTCTCAAATATGTCCAGATTTCAGTCTTATTGGAATATCTGCTGTGAATAACAAGAACAAATCAATTCAGCTACCAGACATAGCATAAATGGAATTTTGATTGGAAATTGTATATTTTACTCTGCCAACTGCTACACACTGTCTCCTGTATTGCTGATACACAAAATGCATATTACCTTAAATATTTTATTTTTACAAATCGGTACAAAAATATTCCAAAATATAATGGTAAGTATGTTCAAATATATCTCGTTAAAAGTAGGGTTTCTAAACTTTCTAAGTTAAAACATCTTGCCTTTTATATCTTTCATTCACTACATGCACTGTGCTTCTACAAAGTATCAAATGAAAACTTAAAAACAAGATCTGATTAAACTTAATTTAAATTGAAGTACTGGGTGTCTTTAGAAATATAAAAAAAAGCCATGACTCATTTGACTGATGCTATTTTATAGCTAACTTACAGACAATATGTGAGATATTTTTAATTAACATTACACTAAGTCATTTCAGATTCCCACACAAACGTGAATTTATGTGTAACTTATATCATTATGTAATGTATAGAATATCACTCATACATATAAGACAGGTACTTAAAGATATATACTACCTTATGCTAGTCAGCATCTAATTTACAAAAGAATTCTACACTAAAAAAAAATATGGAAATTGCTTTTATAAGGTATTAAGACATAGTTACAATTTACCAGGAATATTTGCTGCAGTTCCACTTTTGTCTGTTTTTGCCCTCAGCGATGAGGGTGAATAGCAAAAAAGTAGTACACAGAATACCATGTATAGTATAATCACATGTGAAGGTCGAAATTAACACTGGGTGAACATAGATTTCAACTGTCAAGGGTGAATATTTGACTTTGACTTGGCAAATGTTTCCCAGTGTACAGTAATTTATTGATGACACATTTAGAAACAAAATGCTAATTAAATGGGAGTTTTAAGGGAGGAAACTCTCTCACAAATTACAGGAATAGCATGTTTGGTAGCGTATCCCCTTAACATGACTTAAGGTAAAGTAAAAACCTGTGTTTCCAAGAAGGTACATCCTTTAAAAGAATAGGATTGGAAAACAGACAAAACAAATAGATGAAAACATTTGGAATCCCCTCCGTATCTAATTCATATGGTGTATGAAGCATTCTTGATTCCTTTGACAAGAGAATCAATTCTTGTGTTAACCTTTTCACCCCTATGTAACTTTTTATAAACTCTACCATACATTGATCTGGAAAAGTCCATTTTGGTCTACAGTGGTGAAAGGGTTAAGGAATACTAGCTCCCCTAGGGACTGTGAACAAAACAGTGTAATCTGAGAATTTAAGTAGTTGCAAGCCAACTCCTCCTCCGTTAATAGTTTGTCACATTTCAACCAAATTTACTTAAGGGGCCTCCCTGGAATCAGGAAATCAAATGATGTATAAAGAAGGGTGTTAGCCCCCTGGATGCTGAAAGTCAATTGAAAAGCAATTGCTGTATTTGAATGATAATATTTTGCCATGCTTACTTAAATATCCAGGTGAGAATTACAGTTTCTCTGGGCCTTTTGTTATTTTTCCCATCAAGTATTTCATCCATTCAATTTTCAGATCAACATTCCATATATTCTTAAACTATAGCCTATTTATTCTTAACATTTTTTTCTCCCTTCCCAGCAAAGGAGCAAAAGGAAGTACCTGACTGAATTTATCAAATATACAGTTGGGCAAGTGACTTTCCTTTTCAGAAAAAGATAATCATTATGCCAGTGGCATCATCAAACACATCCTAGATTTCCAGAGGTTACGATCTCCTACGCTCTCTACAGGAAACGTAACCCCTGGAAATCGAGGATGCATCAAACATGATAAAATGGACAGTTAACTTTATAACATGGATCCTCCTAATACTTGAACTACTGATGGTGTAAAATTATTGTTCAACTCTTGATAAAAATATTGACAATCTTCTTTTAAAATGATCTTAATTTTGCCATATAGGGTTACAAGGTATGAAAGTAATCGGTTCGAAGTCGTAGTTCAAAGAACATCTTTTTCAACCCTACAAGTGCATTGTCTACATTAAGTTCAACTTGTTGGTGAGCCATTTGTCGTTAGATATGGCATGTATGGTACCACGATATCAAATATGTTGTAGCATGTCTGATACCCTTCCTGCTGTTGTTGTTAGATATGGCATGTATGGTACCACGATATCAAATATGTTGTAGCATGTCTGATACCCTTCCTGTTGTTGTTGTTAGATATGGCATGTATGGTAACACGATATCAAATATGTTGTAGCATGGCTGGTACCCTTCCTGTTGTTGTCGTTAGATATGGCATGTGTGGTACCACGATATCAAATATGTTGTAGCATGGCTGGTACCCTTCCTGCTGTTGTCGTTAGATATGGCATGTGTGGTACCGCGATATCAAATATGTTGTAGCATGTCTGATACCCTTCCTGTTGTTGTTGTTAGATATGGCATGTATGGTACCACGATATCAAATATATTGTAGCATGGCTGGTACCCTTCCTGTTGTTGTTGTTAGATATGGCATGAATGGTACCATGATATCAAATATGTTGTAGCATGGCTGGTACCCTTCCTGCTGTTGTCGTTAGATATGGCATGTGTGGTACCGCGATATCAAATATGTTGTAGCATGGCTGGTACCCTTCCTGTTGTTGTCGTTTGATGTCTGTGTTCATGGCCATGGTGACAAATGTGTTGAGAGTATGTTACAAATCTTTATCCATTGTGATGAATAGCTACATAAACATAATAATATGTTGTGTGTTGAAAATAAATTCAAGCTTGCGTCGATTTATCTCCCTCTTCCTCCTTCGAGTCTGTAAGGCCTGCAGCTGATGCTTGACTTTTTGACCTGTTCTCTCTGAATGTGGCGATTTCCTGCCAGGTCCTAAAGCAGACGATACCCTTGTCCTGGATTTCCTTGCGGCCTTTCAAGGTTATGACATCACCAGCATTGTTTACAATGATTAACTTTGGCACAGCTGTGATGTTGAATCTTGTCTTCAGATCACTGAAAAAGTAACAGTTGTTTGCTTTATTTATAATATAAGGCCTGGAGATGATAATCGTATTTAAATTGTTATATGTTTTTATAAAAAATGCCTCCATTACAAAATGCAATTGCATTGCTACGAATGAAAATCATTCTTAAAATTGCCATACGATGTGGATGCACACATGTATAGTACATGTAATACCAAATTACTTTGCCACATGTAACTTCCTGCTTCACTTAAATTCCTATCAAATTATTCTATAATTCCCACTCGATTATCTCTCTTTAACTCATTAACCCCTGAAGACACATTTGAACTCTTCCAATTTAAAGGTTGGAATAGTCCATTATGAAATATCAGTGGTAAATGAGTTTAAGGTTTGACTGCATACTGTGAAAACTAGTCACTTAATTATTGGTCGTATGGAGCTATAATTTTGGTATAGAGATTTACTACAAACTTGCTCCTGGAGTTTGTCTTGAAAATAAATCCTATATTGGCCTTGTGAAGCTATAACTAAGGGTCTACAGTTTTATTGCAGACTTACTCCTGTAGTTAGTCTTGTCTTTTGTTTGTATTATTGAGCTATATCTGGGGTCAAGTGATTTACTGCAGACTTACTCCTGGAGTTAGTTTTGTCTTTTGTTTGTATTATTGAGCTATATCTGGGGTCAAGTGATTTACTGCAGACTTACTCCTGCAGTTAGCCTTGTCTTTTGTTTGTATTATTGAGCCATATCTGGGGTCAAGTGATTTACTGCAGACTTACTCCTGGAGTTAGCCTTGTCTTTTGTTTGTATTATTTAGCTATATCTGGGGTCAAGTGATTTACTGCAGACTTACTCCTGGAGTGAGCCTTGTCTTTTGTTTGTATTATTAAGCTATATCCGGGGTTAAGTGATTTACTGCAGACTTACTCCTGGAGTTGGTCTCCAAATGGAACAACCAGCCAGTCGCCGTGACTTTCTCTGTAGTATGATGCCATGTCCTCCTCCTTTTTGTCGCAGCTGACAAACACCACTTCAAATGGAGCACTGCGTCGTTGAGTTTCCTCGTAGAAGTCCTTCAGTAAGGGTGTAAACTGTCTACAAGGGGGACACCAGCCTGCTGAAAAATACAGTCCAACTAGTTTCTTTTCTATGGCCTTCAAAGCCTCCACCCGGCCATTGTTTACAGTTGTATTACTTTCACCATCTGTGTCTTTTGTTTCATTCTCTTTGTCTGTGATTTGTTCTGACAGTTCTTCCTTCACATGTTTTACATCTTCAGCGTCTTCACCTTTCTGTTCATTGGTGTCCTCTTTGATTTCTCGTTCTTCCTCTTTCATGAAAATTTTCTCTTCTGGGACAATGAAAAAGTTACTTGTTAGAAGTTCTTTGTCTACAAGGAGGTCTTCAAATGTTTTGATGACTTCTTCTTCATTTGTAATGTTGTTCCTTTTTCAAATTAAGATAAATATAATTAGTTTCAACTTTTGAGAATGCATGAGAACATTATATATGTGGTTAAGTCGTTCAATTGTTTTTAAAACAATTCTGATTAAAAGCCTGACACATTATAAGAAATGCCTAAATGATATATCTGAGAATGATTAATCAATGGATAGATAGGTGTTTATAAACAAAAGTAATAGAAAATATAAAATACAACTGCCTGTACCTCTGTCTGCAGACTGAAGATAGTGTCGATGTACCACTACTTACCTTTGATACCAAGTTTTGTGAAACTTCCATACTTGCCAGCTCTCCCTATATAGGAGGGAGACTCGATTTTGCACCCTTAGTTCAATAATTCCAATAGGTTGTTGAACTATTTCTATATTTCAAGGTATAATTATTTCATCTGAAGGAACAACTCAAAATATGCCATTTTAAAGTATTTTCCCACCCTAAGGGATTATTCCAGGGGTGCAGAGAGCGAAAGAGAACCTAACCCCCGGAGTATCGAGGGTGATTACATACCTACTTGAACAATATTGGTATTTATCTAGTTTTGACATTTTTATTGGATTTATGCCCCTTTTCTGATTTCATTTTATTCCATTCGTCCAAATTGTCCCCTTTTCAAATTAAGATAAATATAGTTAGTTCCAATATTTAAGAACTTTGCCTATTAGTTTTTCAATTACTTTTATGAAACTTATGATCAGTACCCTAGCTGTTTGATATATTTTTTATTTTCACTAGGAGTCGGTGATCGACATATCCCTCCTTTATACATCTTGTCCAAAGCACTGCTACTTATCTTCTTGGCCGATACTTGTGAAATACTCATTATCAGTACTTTAAGTGATTCTGCGATTGCAAGTTATTTCTATTTCAAATATTTCATGGGAGTATATATGTCCATTCTCTCATTTTCCTATCTGGGACCCCTGCAGGTCCGGAATCGTGAAAAGAAAACACCTGCTGTTACACACTGCATGTTTCATAAGAGACAACTAATGAGGGAACCTCCTACAGAATTGGGGATTTGCTTTTGTGCCCTCTACTTGGGGACACAAAAGCGACCAAAATAAATCTGCTGCACCCATTGCAATTAGTTGGATCTTTGTATTTCTGTCTACTTCTATCTACCTTTTATTTCTTATGTTGAACGTTCACTCTGGTGAGGAAGGCAGTGGGTTCTGTCCCCAGGCGGGGACATACCAAAGTCCTTAAAAATTGTAGATGTAAATCCCTACTTAGCATTCAGTATTAAGGGTTATGGCAACAACTGGTTCACCCGTTGTCAATATATCGTGACTGGGCAGAATGGTGTGCTTGCATGGGTGCCTGCAGCATGGTATTTCAGTGAGAATTACCACTTTAATATTGGCATCAGATCCGCGCTATTACAAGGAGGAACATAAACCAACATACCCTGTATCTGGCACACATTTACACATGCACGCATATTTAACACACATGGAGACACGTCCTTAAATGACCTTAACAGTTAAACAAAATAAAACTAAACCAATCCTATTTGGAATAAGATGGTATCAACTCTTGTCTTTTTGATATAGCTGACTGACAGCTTCGTCTAGTGCTAGTGGTCAAAGAAATGAATGTTAATATACATTACAAACAAATCAATCTGATCGGCCTACTCAAGTATTGTTAGTATGACACACATCTGCTCCTTTGTTATTCATCACACCGCATCAGGCAATATTACCCAAACTGTTTGTAGGTAAATACATGGTATGTGGTGCAAGTGACATATTTGCCTAGCCAAACCCCCACTCGATGTGGCAAGCACATTAAAATTATATCTTACATTCTTGTGATTTTGCTCAGCAGCGAGCTAGGATAGCTTTTCTTGTTTACCTCGAGACATTTATTTCCGGTTGGTAAATTAGAGTTATCTTTCTTGTCACTAATGTAAACAGTTAACTTCATGAAGATACGTTTCGAATAAAAAGTTTTAAAACGGAAAACCAATTTATGCATATTAGATGATAGAAAGCCATAATGAAAAAAAAAACAAATATACAAGCGTTATCTAACGTAAGGGTAGATATAAATTGAGATATGAATAATGTCAAACTTTCTTGAAATGAACATTTTATTTACAAATGCTCTCCATACTTTCCTAACTGACTGATATGATGAGGTGTTCCTTTTTGGTTACTATTCCAACTGAACCTGTCTCAGCTCAATATGGGGAAAATAACTGAATATGTTGTATAATATTTTGATATAACTAACTATCTCCTTTTCATTTTCCAGTTACTAAAAAATAGATATATCTTTTCAACACAATCAAAGTGAACCAAGATTCCAACATGTAAATTTCTTTGAAACACTAATACGTCGATTCAATTGCGGAAACCATATCTACGACTTTAACCTAATATTCTGTATTAGTATTTCTATGCTATATATTATATATTTGGCATAGAAATACTAATACAGAATATTAGGTAAAAGACTGAAAATTGTAAAAACTTTTCACATCCCAATTAATCTGCATAATAAACCAGCTTAAACTGTATAAATGCACAGAAATGTTTAGAATTTATAACATAACTTTTTATTTCGAGATAATCATATGTATACACTTATTTTTTACGGATTCGTTTGTCCTTTAAATCTACATTTAAACTGTTCAGATGTGACTGATATAAAAAGGAAAAATAATTATTGTCAATAGAAACACAATTTGAAATATAATATTTTTTACGACAAGATGGTCTTTTTAGACGGATGGCATTGTTAATTTGTGATATGAGCCGGTTCGGCAGGTACTAAATATAGCATATTGAAGCGTTTTCTACTGATGTAACAACTATCCTATTTGATGAGGTGTTGTAGACAGTGTCCATTTTAACTTTCCAGTTATGTGAAATTCTTCCAAAATGTTTCCATGAAAATTAACTCCCGTAAACAGACATGTAAATAGGAAGGTAACTCAATGATTAATTTCACAACGGTAAAAGTACATATTGTTTGCGTTTGTGACGTTACGTTTTTCCCGTAAAAAGTTAACTATGACGTCATATTGCTTGACGTTAGTTCCGCTTCTACGATCAGCTGTGCATTGTTTACATTTGACTTGATTCACGTGTTTATAGTGTCGATGTTTTGACCAAGAAACGGAAATCAAAATTACCTATGTTCAACATAGACAACCGAAACATTGGTGCTGAAAATGGCGAACGTCTGTACAGCATCCTAGGATTATTGTCTAGACGCCCAAATATCGCTTGGAAAGGTGTGAGTTTTTACTTAGAGAGATGTCCATCTTGTTGGACAGTGGAAACACTGAAAACAAACCTCGATTGTGTGCTACAGATGGACACAATAATCTCCAAATAAACCAGACAGTTATAGGGTAAGTACACACTGCGTTGTAGCTAGTGGTTGGTATACAGTAGTTCTAATCCATTTTCTCCTCTGAATATTGACCTGAAAAGTGGATAGGGAGTTAATGAAAGCATACGTTATAACAATAATAAACCTTAATAAATGGTGTTTAAGCCAATAATATACGTTTTTACCTTTTTGCATTATCTCCTCTCCGACAGATTTCTATCCGAGTTCGTCTCAGTAGGCCTACATCGTGTTCCCTACCCAGGTACTGGCGAAAGTGAAAACAAGGTATACATGAACTGCTTACATGTAATTTAATACATAAACAGAATCATCTTTTATGCAGTGATTTTATTATTCACGATATTCAGTGTGTGTAAATCAATATTTGTTATATATATTTGGTTGTGTTTAAGCACAGTAACATAGAGTAAGTATAAGTTTCCCAGCTGAATTAGGACAATTGCTGTAGTTTGGAGGTCCTTGGTTCGAAGCCCACCGTTTATCGTCCTGTTACAATGGTATTTGTTGTGTTTTAATATTGCAGTGTTATATTTGTTTTCTTTTAATAAGAATCAAAATATTTAAGCCAACCTATATTTACCCCCAAAAGAATCAAATTGACCACCAAAATTACCGATAGCTTCTGCACATGTCTACCTGCCATAATTCTTTCACTTTACGCTATTTTCCAATGACTTCCTAAAGCCTTGGCTAGACCGCTACTTTAACGTCCATGTACATAAATAGGAACAATACCAACAAGCCCAAAACATTATTATTGATAGTGAAAGGATTAATATTTCATATTAATTTTTCATCCATATTGCTTTCAAATTGAATTTCAATTCATTTTTCTTCTGGAGAAATCTTGTGGAAAAATGTATCAAAAAAGTGTTGAAATCGAAAATATAATTCAATATCTAGCGAGGAATAAGACAAGGTTCTTTTGTTTCTTGTTGACTTTCTGCAAAACTTGTTATAGTATTGTTTTCCTTTGTCCATATTTAAAATTGAGTTGCATGTATAAGGTTCAACGATACTGGAAGAATAAGAAAGGTCATTGATATCGTGATATATATGTAGCGGAACAACACAGAGGTCCACGTGAGTCGTTCGCTGGCGACAAGGAAGCTCAGTTGCCTAGTGCATTCGTCGAGAGTTTGGAGGGTCCCGGTTCAAATCCTGGTCTGGTCGTGCATTTCCCGCTTTTATTACAAAATCGGTGCCTGTGACCAACCTTTGTTGAAACTAATGTGCGACTACTTGCTAAGGGGATGCGCGAACCTTGGTTGTAATTAGTGTTGTCTGGAGGAAGGATTGTAGCGGAATTGGACTGGGTCATTTGCCGGCGACCAGGTAGCTCAATTGGTAGAGTGTTCATCTAGAGTTCGGAGGGTCCCGGCTTCAAATCCCGGTCTGAACATGCATTTTCCTCGCTCCAATTGTATTTATTATATCACAGAGTTCCTATTTGACGAAATACGAGGTTTTGTTATTGACCCAAGACCCATATTTCCCCACGTCCCCCTCCATGTCCCATAGCCTTTATTATTTGCTCACCAACTTATTTGATGCTATCACTGTTCGTAAAGACACAAAATACCTTTTGGACATAAACAAGTAAAATTATCTTGGTGATGACTTTCTCAATACAACATCAAGATGTCATCATTTTTCAAAGACAATCACGACGAACCGTCCAAGTTAATATGGATTATTTGCAGGTAAATTAAGAATTATTCGTATTTCAAACTATTTTCCAGTTGTTGATTGCTCAAAGAGATATATAGAATGATGTACTGGCCGACTTTGTCATCTGATTCAGGTAACCAGTGCGCACGACGAGGCCCTGAAGACTGTGGGGTACGGCCGACTGGAGAAACCATGCACCGTCTACTATAACAATCCTTTTGATCCAAGACTGTAAGCAGGATGCTTTTTGTATGAACGATATTCCTGAGCGGTATAAAATTATAATTCATATGTTGTGAAGTTTCCGTTTGTAAAAAAAAGGAAAAGAGGGAAGAATGAAGGAATGAAGGCAGGGAAAGAATTACATATTTTTATTATTTCGAATTTAAATGGTAGAGGGGTCGAGGCGAAGGTCTTTTTTCCAGGAAATATTCCTTATATCTAAAACTGGTACTTAACAGGAGTTTTTACCCATATTAGGGAAAGTGTGTGTGTTAGCGTCATTAAAACGTTTCTTTTTGAAATGAAATTAAAATCTCATGCCAATATTTCCGAATGAAAAAGTAAATAATAGACGATAATATTGTCTTTTTAGAACGTTTGATGGACTTGGCCATCTTTTAACTGCCACTGATACAGTAACAGGTTCCTTGTCAAAGGAGCAGCTAGCACAGAACGTTTTCCTTGCTTTGGAAAACTCTGATGTGGTGATGGATGATTTGTTCAGTCAAAACCGGAACTTGTACCAGGCTCTGTGCAGCTCCACCGACTTGGGACTCAGTGTCGACCCGAATAGGTACAAATTGTTTCCAGAAATAGACGGAAACGTTTCAGAGGATGGATCGGAAGACTGTAAGCGTATGTTTGAAAAAATATGCAGTCACCCGATCAAGGACCTTTGGACGCACACGCAGGAAGGAACAGAGAGGGTCACGTGCGATACAGATCGAAAGCCCGATTCGCCCGACCAAACAGCTAAAAAGACCCATACAGCAAACGAGCATTGTCAGTGTGAAGCAGAAAAAAATTCGCCCAAGACCCATAATCTCCCAGAAAAGAATCCGCCCAAAAACAAGATACGCTATTCCTACAAAAGACTTGAGGGCAAGAAAAAGTCAAGCGTAGAACCAGACCAGAATGCACTATATGACCTTATTGAACGCGATATAGAACAGGTCCTGTCTGAGGAGTCGGACGAGGAAGACCGAGGGAGAATATCAGATTCCAAGGTCACTCCTATACATTTGATGACAGGCGACACTATGACTGGAGCCAGACTTACAGCGGAACCAAAATGTCCGAGAGAGTAAGTGATTTCTTACAGGTCGTAAATTATGATCTCTCATTCTATGTAATAAACATATATGAAACAGCGGTCAGGACGTTTTCCGTTTATTATATTTTCAATTTTATGTTATAGTTTTAAGATTGGACACAGTGTGATTTTGTTTTATTCAATACAACAACTAAAATAATGACTTGAAAACGAATTGAAAACATTTGCAACAAAACGTCAAAATGTTATAGCTAAAGAATAAATGCACTTAGGCAAAACATATTACAGCGCAATTTGAATAATGTGATTCATTTCTTTTAAGAGTTACACAAACAGGAGAAGAGGCTACAAAGACAGAGCCTACATTGTCTGGTACCCGCAATGCCCAACACAAAGAACCACATTTCACCACGGCCGAGTTGAAGCACGGAGTGCGTCAAGTGCCTCTAGATCCTTGTCAAAATGACCCCGTCCAAACAACTACAACGAATGAAACTGGATCAGCTTATAAAGAGGCAAAGATCCAGGAATTCAAGGAGGAGATGGAAAAAATTACTTCAAGGAAGGATGTTCCAAAAACTCTCGTCGTTACGGGAGATCCACACATAACGACCCAAAATAACGCCCCATCGCATATGGAGTATTCCGAATTCTCTCTGGACTCGATAGTAGCGAAGTCTGTGCTGAGGCCGAGCGTGCCATCGTTTTACCCCGGTTTCAACAAGGGAGGCACAGCCGCCATTGAGAATGAGCACATGTTTGTCAGGAAGACGCAGACGACCGCACACAACCGCGGTACTCGTCCGCCGCCAGGGATCGGTCAGAATACATATGGAGATCAGAATGGTGCACACAACGCTCAGGTATGTATAGTTTATCCTGAATTTTGTCTAAAGATTATTACTTCTTATGGTAAATGTTACGGATGGTATTGATAATTATACGTAACTTTATGTCTGATTTTGCGGTAGAGCACTATTGACAGCATGAAGAAGTTTGACAACGATTCGAATGAGAAAGTAAACTGGAAAACGACATTGATAAAGTGGCATCACTAAGCAAGGAATAAAACGATTTTACATTGTCATAGCAACGGACAATCATCAATTGTTCTTTTCTAATTTTATAAAGAGAATAAACTAAATGTGGAGTTGAAGTTTCACCAAAGGACGTAATTTTGAGCATTTTTTTCACACGTATACGAGACAGTTACATTATTTAATCTAGATTACTTATATTATCACCAAAAATAGAGCAGTAAGATAGTTTTTTAAGTGAAACTATTTCAACATTTTTCGTCTGTGACTTTGGTGTAAATATTGATTTCCTATAACTGATGGTTTCTTGATTCAAGTCACACATTTTCTGTTGTAGGGACCTCCGAATTGGGCAAATACATCAGCTGCTCCACAGACACAGAATACGGGGCACGTGGCTACAGGGAACTTTCAAAATCATAACACAGCCGCAATGCGCGACGCTACACAGAAGATAGACTTCAGGTCAACATTGATCAACCCGCGACCATGTCATCAACCTGCAAATGTGAATAAGTTGCAACTGCAGCCAACTCATGCGGCGACTGCCGCGTTGTTGATGGCGAACTGCATACAACAGTCCTCCGGGAAAGATGCAGTGTGTAATCAGCCGCAGCAACCTCTACAAAACAAGCCTCATAACGAATTCCTGCCCCCCATCAGGCTTCAACAGTATCAGCAGCAATGCGGTCATCTCGGTATGCAGAATCCGTACCCAGGACATACAGCGAGGAATCCACCACCCGGCTTCAACGATACTACTTATGCTCCCATGCGGAATCGTGATCACCTAAAGGCGCCCTATCGATCGGAACCGGGCCACCCAAAACATCACTTGCCTTTACAACAGCATCTAGCCTTCAGGTTTTCGGCGGAGCAAAGCTTCCAACATCAGCAACAGCAACAAACCATCGGTGGTAGATTCCCACAGCCCGCAGTCCAGAACGTGCATCAACACCATCTCGTCCAGCAGCAGCTGCAGCAGCAGCAACAACAGCAGCACCACAATCATCAACAGCAGCAACAACAACAGCAGCATCAGCAGCAGCAGCAAAACCCACTTCAGTTACAACAACAGCAGCAACAGCAACAGCAACAGCAACAGCAACACCATCAACACCCACATCACCCGCATCCCCCACTCCATCCCCTCCAACCGCAACAGCACTTTCTTAATCCCGAGGTTCCTCCGTTCCAGTACTTCAACAAGATGCCACAACAAACGAATGTGAACATGCGTGCTAACTTGCACCTCAATATACAAGCGGAAAACACAAACCGTAATAACGCTAACGTTGATAGGTACGAGGAAAATGCGATACCGTTGATATCGTTCAACAGTTCCAGACTCGCTGAAGATCCGACTGTAAAAGATACGCCAGCAGAAGATCCTGGAATGAAAACTGATACTCCATCAAATGATAGTGTTCGGATCAAACGCATGTCTGTGAGTGCAGAGTGTATACCGAGCCTCGTGAACGGCGACTGTAATAGGGAGAGCTCCAAAGACAAACACAGGGTCTCCAAGTTCCGGTCACGGCGTTCAAATCTTGTGCGAATTTACCCTTCTTAAGACTGTTCATAAATATATAGGACATTCATATTACGTTAATATAAAATGTTTTCAATTATTTGCTCTCTGAGATGATGTTAATATACTTTAAATGCTTGTTTTGTTTCGTTGATATGCGGTATTTCTGTTACAAAGAAGTTAAAATTTAGTTTGCTAGTTACCTTATGTTTCTTATTTATTTGTCAGAATAAGTCAACAGATGATTCAAACAGGTATGAAGACAACGATATCGTACATTTACACTTAGCGGTATAATTCACACACAGATATAAGTCCAAACATTTAGATTGAGACAAGCGGTAACTCACACAGAGAGAAAAGTAAAAACACTCTAACAGATAGACCGAGTCAACTGCTAACCTACACAGAGAGAGAAAAAAGAACAAAGTACAAACATTTAGATTGTGCCAAACGATAACTCACGCAGAGAAAGAAAGGTTAAAAATGTCAAAACATTTAGAATGGACCGAGCGGTAACTCACACTGAGAAAGAAAGGTAAAAATGTCCAATTATTTAGATTTGGACAAGCGGTAACTCACGCAGAAAGAAAATGGTAAAAATGTCTAAACATTTAGACTGAGTCAATCTGCAGTTTACACGGAGAGTGTTACCAAAGTCAAAACATTTAGACGCCTAAATGATAGCGCAGGGGTCTTAACTTAGGAGCAAATCGAAGTACCCGGAGAAAACCCACATGGTCGGGCCGGTGACCCAATACATTTTCACGTTCGATCAGGGATTCGAACCCCGGACGTTTTTGTGCGCTATTATTTGAACATGCATGCAGTGTCTTTAAAATTAGTAAAAGATCAATTCCTTCAAATCTAGTGAACAGTCAAGCTCTAAAACAATATACAAATGGTTCTTGGTTATCTTGACCATTCCACTAAGTTTGACATCATAGGACATTTTTTCTATCAATCCCAAGAAAACAGAAATTAACTTAGCGTTGTTGATGATGAAGATCATGGATTTTGAATTTGAATAATGGAGTATCTAAATATGTACATGCTATACTAAAGCTTGCTATTCAGCGATACAAATAACAAAAACATTGGGGGTCTGTACTACTCGCTGTATTTTTGCCACGATTTGATAAAAAAAACACATTTTTTTCAAGCAAAACAGTATAAAGTTAGTCTAGAAACAATAGGAACATAAAAAGCTCAGAATAAATCACAGAGTAAAAATGTTATACGTGTGGTTATGAAATCATTTCTTTTGATAACCAATCAAAAACAAAATAAGTGCATTTTTCATCCGAGATACTGAATTATGTCGTATATATATATATATATTGGCCACATCCATTGTATATACCCGCCTAAAATCAGCGGCTCTCCTTAATCTTTACGTACAACGTGACCGACAAGGACAACTGTTAATTACTGCTATGCTGTATATATGATAAGCATGGCAATGTATCTATCATATCCTTCCTCATTCTTGATAGTAACACCCCTGTTCTCCCAATTTTACGGTGTATCCTTTTTACAGTCGATTCTGCATGTATTCAAGAGCTTGTTCTGATATCAACTGATGAGATTTCGTTATAGATTTCAACTGATCATTGCCACACCTACAACCAATTAAGGGTTTCGAGAAATCTGGATGCAGATTGATGAAGAAAATTATTAAGTTTGAAAGTCACCATCATCATCATCTCATGGGGAAATATTCTTTATCTTTGTGTGATATAATATAAGCATTAAAGCAAAACCCGCACACTAATCTCCTCGGAAATACGAACAGTAACACAAAACGAAAATAATTTGAACTATATATATAATTTATGAAGCCAAATTGTTACGGTTAATTTTTGGTTTGAAAACATAGCTGTAAATAGAAAGGACTTTCATGGGGAAAATATTTGACTCGAATTTGATCAACTTATAATCTGTCAGAAGATCAATTAATTGCTATAACAGCTTGAAAAGAGTACATATATATATATATATATCGATCCAGTCCAGTCGTAAAATAAACTTCAAGCGAGTCATATATCATTTTATCATTGAAAATAAACATCATATTTTGATTTGAGATTTAAGTGCATTTCTTACAGATACAGTGTATATGGCACCTCTTGTTATTCTCATTCTTAGGGCAAATGAATTCAGAAATAGTAAAACTGCAATGTACTGTACATTATTTAACGTGAAGTTAAACTTCTTCATAACTATAGTTGGATGTATACATTATTTATGTGATGGTTGATAAACATTTTATATTTTAAATGAGTATACGTGTTGGCCTTTTTCCAAACTCTGGAAAAAAAATTGTGTATCATATTTATGAGGGGAAAACCTCCTTAAAAATAATGTTGAACTCTTCAGTGTGGAGATCGTAAAAGCGATTGTTTACAAACGGCGGCATCAGCAGTCAAGCAGTAGTTATTTGCGGAGCAAAACATTTTGTATTATTCAATTATTTGAAGTGTCTGAAACACATAAACCAAAGGCACAAACTAATAACAATGGCGGACGCTAACGACGATGACAAACCATCCGTAACTGTCGCATCCAAAGTATCATTTGCAGAACTCTGTGGACTGCTTGAGAAAATATCCAAAACACAAGGAAATGACAAAAAGAAACGAATTTTAACAGAATTTGTTGATAAATGGAGAGATTTTCATAACTCACTACACAAAGACGATAAAAAAGACACGGTAAGGTTGATACTAAGTATAGACACGGACTTAGACAATTCCGTGGTATAGATGAGCAAATATATTCTATAGCCTAGACGTCAGCTGATCATAGTGTTACAGACAAAAATAATAAGAAAGATAAATAGAATGTCTAAAATACACATGCTAGCATAGTATGGTTAGATATGCTGTGACCCATATTAGTATGTGTAGTTCAGACATTTGTAATGAACCCCTGTGATACATAACCTGGGAACAATCAAGGTCTAGTGTGATCAGTTGCTGGATTAGCCTAAGTTTCCTCTGGCCCTAACACCAGACTTAGACATTTTGACCTACAGATGTCTGGTGTGGGTCCAGAGCACACTGCTATATGAAAACGTGGAATTCTCCAACACCGTGGCTTTAGGTATCGGAGAGTTATGAGGTGCTGTCAGACAACCAAAATTTACTATGACACAGCACATACCTCACATATATCGATAAATGGATTATTTATTGATTCAAATCAGTTCTTATTATCATTAACAGCTGCTAAATTCCGCCAGTCAGCGTCCTCGATTTTCAATCGTTCAAAATTTCTCGCCTGAGCGAATGCCATTTTTGTAGGTCATGGGGTGACTAATCAACAAACCGTACTGATCTGCATCGAAAACGGAATATACAATTCTTGTTTAGAAGATTTCAGGACCGCGTCTTTTTGTTGATTAGTCACTTCATGATACCAAACGGTGTCAGAGAATTCGGCGTTTTCATAGTAGCAGTGCGCTCTGTCCCCATACCAGACATCTATAACCACATACTTATTATAGATACCTAATCTAATTCCGTGCTATAACCAACTGAGATACCTTGTCAATGGCAATTACCTCAGTCAAGTTCCACTACAATAACATGTCATATAGCTAGCTTGATCATAAGATAAAAAAAAAAAAAGTCCACTAATTTGATTTAAAACTAACCATATAATCAAGGGCTTTTAAATTCTAGTTGGTCAGCCATTGGCCAGGTTTGCTATTTATATTGAGGGAGTTTACCAGGTAGGTTAGGGGGTAATGGAGTTAATGCCCCAAACAACAAAAATCACTCACTTGACTACATGGCATATAATCCATCTTACTGAGGATGCTTAAGCTTCAGAATATTGTTTCAGGGCTTTCTATGGAAACTTTTTGGGGCCAATAATGGGGCCCATTCCCAAAGGAAACAGTTTGTATTTATTCCTATTTTCCAAAGATTGCAGTTTACACCAGAAGATTTCCTTCCAAATTTGTAAATATATTTTCATCCCAAAATAAGTCAAACAGGCCCCATCCCAAATTAATGGGAAAGAACTCTGTGTGTATAGACTTCTAACATCAGCATTTGCGTCCTAGGTAACATTGGGTTACCAAGTTTGAAGCCCCAAGGCAAAATTGCAAAATAAACAGATGAAAGCAAAGTTAAAGAGTAACATCCTTCATGTTGTTTACCAACAGTGTCTGGGCTTTACTTTTACCTGAACATCCCATCTGCTACACCCATTGAAATATTTGGGATCTATATATTTTCTTTCTACTTCGTAACAAGCCTTTTGTTTAGCTACCATAGCGCAACTGATTGTCTAAATTGTCTCCCCCTACCTCCAAAAAACCCCTGTGTTATATCAAATATTACTGTATGGTACCTTATAACCAATGGGTACATTGGTCAGAAATCTTGACTGGCATTGGCAATGTTTTTGACTTTTTCTGAGTGTATGGTGAAAGGGCATTTCCCTTTAACTCAGAAGGGTATTAGATAGCTGGTGATCTTAAGACTAGTTTTGACTTCTAGCTCAGGGATTTAAAATGATTGGTCCATGGTTACTATTGTCAACTTTAGGTTTAATGATTATTTTCTTTCAGACTGATTCCTTTTATCCTGCCATGCGATTGTTACTTCCTCACCATGAGAAGGAGAGAGTGGCATACGGAATAAAAGAGGTATATTGTATTACGTCTGACGTTTTTATAAAGGAAAAGGCCTCATAAATTGTTGTCAAGTTGCATTTTAGAAAAAAAATATTATTTTGTTACAGAAATATTTATAACATGGAATCAACTGACTTGTAGAATGTGATTGTATCTATTTAATTTGAAGAAAAAAAGTAAAAGCTGACAATTCATTTTGTTTCGATTTTGATGATGATAAATTCATGCTTGCCAACTCTTTTGGAGGAAGACTGCCAATTTTGGACCCTTAAATTTAGTATTTTCAACCAGTGAATTTGCTAAACTATTCCTGTATTCTAAGATCTAATCATTTCACCTGAAAGAACAACTCAAAAGATGTCGTTTTAAAGGGTCATATTGTGTCTAGGTGGTATACACACATTTTGTGTCTAGGTGGTATACACACATTTTGTTTATGTTTTAATTTTGACTGTGCAGAATCTCCCCCATGGAATTTTCAAAAAGTTGGCGAGTATGTATATATCAATTTTTGAGTTGTACATTAGTAATTCCTCAGTCAAATTAGAGAAGTTTTAATGAAAGGCAGTTTCTTCATATGTGACTGTGCAGCAATTTTTAGCCGTAGTCTGATCGTTTAGGCTGCGAGTTAACATTTTGATTTGAAATATTGTGTTGTTGCTCGTAACTGAAATAAATGTTATTTTTGTTTCCTTGGATGCCTTAATAAAATCATGTCCAAATCCATGTTTTTATCTTTACAGCATATGTTGGCCAAACTACTGATCGAGGTGTTGTGTTTAGGGAAGGATAGTGCTGATGCCAACAGGCTGCTTAACTACAAAGCTCCGAAAACAGCCAGAGCGGTGAGTGTCTACTACAAAACAAAATGTGATGTGGAAAATATGTACAAAAGACTGGCTACAAGAGTCTAAAAACTCAAGTTAATCTGTTTCAGTCATTTCTGAAATACCACCTCTGCATCCTCTGTTTCCCTGTAGTGGCTGTGTTCTACTCAGATTCTTTATTAGCTGAGAGCCATACGACTCATAGGCGCAACAGTAATACAAGTACATATAGCATACAAGTATACCTAGAAGTAAGCAACAGTCCTGCTTACTCTTACTCATGAAGCAATTATATTTTTGAAAAAACATGTTCACTTTTCTTGTCTTCCTTCCTTTAAAACAATACATTCTATCTTGTCTTTATTTTCATAAAATTATATGCCTTATTTATCTTTGTTTCTATGAAACTACTTTTCTAGTCTTCCACTCATGAACTGATGATCAGTTCTGAATATGTGGCCTCCATTATCACAAGTGACAGGCCTTGACAAGTCATTAATCTGTCTTATACAGTATGAATAATGAACCATCATTACACTGGAGATACAAAATAAAACCCTGTGTTTCCCTCAGAATATGTTGAAAGAAGCAAGGTTATGTGATATCTTGATTGAAGAAGTATGTTGGTTACAATTACAGTAACATGGATAACATAAATCTTACTGTGCATATGGGGGATATAGGGAGAACAGTTTAGGTATCAGCATGGTAAAGACATAAGGGATCTTGGGTACCATGCTGTTAAAAGACCTGGTAGGACACTAAATTGAATATATATATAAAATAACAAATGATATGTTCAGAGAGTTTCCATTTCAACCATTGTACATTGTTTCTATGCAGGACGCTGGAGATTTTGCGGGTGTGACCTACTTTGTGTTGAAGAACCGCTGTCCAGAGAAGGGAACACTGACCATTCAGGAGGTCAATGACTGTCTGGACGGCATCGCTCAGAACAATGCGGCCAAGAAGAAGGATTTGGTGAGGAAGAATGTTCTGCGGCTGTTGACTAACATGACAGCAGTGGAGCTCAAGTGGCTCATCAGGATGATTGTGAAGGAACTGAAGGTGGGGCTGAGTCAGGCATCTGTCTTATCAGTGTATCATCCGGACGCTGAGGACTTCTTCAACGTCAACAATAACCTGGAAAAGGTACTCTTGTGACATGTGTTTATACATGTATTTAAAGTTAGTATACATGTATTTTGATATTAAGAAAAAATATATGTATTTCGTGACAAGAAAGACAAAATTATTTGCAAATTTTGAAGACATTTGTGAAATTAATTCAAATATTTTGATTAATGTAAAAGCAGACCCGGCACTGAAAAAATTGAACTTTGGTACCTATGTATAAGTTATACTACCATACAGTGTATATGTTCATTAGTGTTTGAACTCCACCAACGTACAGATATATTAATGTGTGAATGAACTCTGTCATAATTTTCATTTTATCAATTAAGTTTTGTTTATAGAATTTAATGTTCAGAAATCAAAATATTAAGTTTACATCTCTTCAATATTAAATAAATAAAATAAAATAAATATACAACATTTGATATAGCACCCTATCTAGCTAACATAAGCCACTCTAAAGTGCTTTACAGTACATAGATATACAATTTTATACAGTCAAATACAATTAGCATATATATTAATCAATACAATATTGAGGAATTCGCAGGAGCTGCCTTATCAGACACTAACTATTAGTCCTATGCCACCTGGCTAATATCTCCTTATGTGTGTATGCCTGTGTGTGTGCTGGAGATGTATTGTGTTCTGTTTGAAGTGGGACCGTGCTTCCAACGGTATCATTTATAGTGCCACCTCACTTGAATGCTACAGCACAGATACCGCAACACCCAACCCAGACAATTTTATACTCCACCTGGGTTGTTGGAGTTGTGTGGGCAGGAGAAAAACACTTTCTCTTAATATTCCATGCGTACAGCAACTTTGGGGATCGAACCCTGGCCGCCTGCTTGGAAGGCCGGAGTGTTAACCACTCGACCAATCCGCCCATATTGACTGAAAGTGAAAGCTAGAGTGGCTCAAACAGGGAAAAAGGCAGAGTCTAATGAGAAAAACAGGGAAAAAGGCAGAGTCTAATGAGAAAAACAGGGAAAAAGGCAGAGTGAAATGAGAAAAACAAGGAAAAAGGCAGAGTGAAATGAGAAAAACAGGGAAAAAGGCAGAGTCTAATGAGAAAAACAACCTGCCAGAGTGACATTTTTAGTCATGGCTATTATGAAACTTGTTTTGTATTGAAGGTGTGTCGGATGCTGAGGGAGCGGAGTGTTCGGGTACATGAGATCGGTATCAGCATCTTCTCACCCTTCTCGCCGATGCTGGGGGAGAGAGCCTCACCTGATGAGGTAACAAGTGTTTCCATTTTCAATCATCTTATCACTTGGTGACTTATTGATAACCAAGATAGGTCAGTTTAAAGTTTTTTTTTTATTTGTTTTTAAAAGATGATGGAGGTGATTTATCATTTTTTCATTATACATTTAATAAATTACAAATAAGTTTCTTTGTTCATTAGTCTTCATGATATTTAAAGAGGACCTAACTTTTTATTCTGAATTGTAAGTTTTACAATTTAAGACTTGTGAAGATATATAGCTGTGAAGGTTTGTCCAGATAATTAAGATTTGTTAATATTGATATTCAATACTTAAAGGAGTTAGTAAGGATTAGAACATCTTCTCATAAACTTAATATAGAACATGTACATATGTAGATACTGAGGTATTGAACACAGAAACAGGGTTTGTTCGTTATGTGCCTCTAATGATGTAGAAGACGAATTTCATTTGTTCTTAAAAGTCCATTTTATTCCGATCTACGGATATCATTTATTAAACCTTTTTATATCAGACATACAAGTATGTATAAATATATTAATTTGTTGTCCACAGTAAATAAAAAAGAAATAGCTAATTTGGCCAAATATGAAAGGATTGCTAGTAGAAGATGACAAAATGTACTGAATTGAGTCAATTATATCTAGTGCTTGTCAGTAGCATCACATATTATTCTATTATTAATTACATTATTTTAAGCAGTGCAAGATATCTCTCTACACTTCTAGGAGTAGGTGGGAAGTGGTGTGTATGTGTGTTGTTGTTAAATTGATTACTTTATGTTGCACTGTATATATACACAAATGATGAGCTGTAAAGCTTAAGAAAATAAATGAACTTGAGCTAGTTAAGGACAGGCTGTATATGGAGTACAACAGCCTAATCAGCGTGTGACCCGTCATGGTTTGGTATAATTACAGGTGGAGAAACTGATGGAGGGGAAAACCTACTTCCTAGAGACAAAGTTTGATGGAGAACGCATGCTGTTACATAAACGTGACAATGAATACAAGTACTTCTCTAGGAGGTAGGACATCTTTGGAGAAAAAGTTTGAATCAAACATGAATCTAATAGGTAGTATTCATCATTCATCGCTGATTAAGTGTTATTCATAACAGAACTCATCATGGCTGTGATCAGATATTCCTGATGTCCTGATAAACTAAAATGTTCCTTTTTGCTTTAAGTGTTTTCTCTGTTGAAGTAAAGGTACTGATTCACTATTAAAGGATTGCAATCTACAATGTTTTCTGTAGGTTGTTTGGATGTGATTATGTTAAGTTTTCTGTAGTTTGTTTGGATGTGACTATGTTAAGTTTTCTGTAGGTTGTTTGGATGTGACTATGTTAGGTTTTCTGTAGGTTGTTTGTGTGTGACTATGTTAAGTTTCCTGTAGGTTGTTTGGATGTGACTATG
>NW_018404373.1:1050265-1078095 GCF_002113885.1 Mizuhopecten yessoensis
GTTTCTGTAGGTTGTTTAGATGTGACTATGTTAGGTTTCTGTCGGTTGTTTGTGTGTGACTATGTTAAGTTTTCTGTAGGTTGTTTGGATGAGACTATGTTAGGTTTCTGTAGGTTGTTTAGATGTGACTATGTTAATTTTTCTGTAGGTTGTTTGGATGTGACTATGTTAAGTTTTCTGTAGGTTGTTTGGATGAGACTATGTTAAGCGTGTTGAAGGCTTTTCAAAATGTTGTGTTAGATCACTCAGTATTTATTATGATTATATTTAGATGTTGTTTGTAAATTTCACTTTTTTTTTACTCACAGTGCTAACGAGTACACAGCCACATTTGGGTCCAACAGCTTTGACGGGAATTTCACGCAGTACATTCACGACTTGTTCAAGCCTGGAATCAAGTCTTGTATATTAGATGGAGAAATGCTGGGATACCATGCTGAAACTAAGACTTATGGTTTGTGTTTTACTCTTATTTTATACCCAGTGTAATATGCAGTGTAATAACACCATCACATAAATTTTGATTTGTAAAGTGTGTAATACATGTACTATCGATTCCATCTGACTTTTGTGAGAGTCTCTGAAGTTGTTTCATATTCTGAAAACATATTATTTTAGAGCACTGAAATTTTAGTGTGTTATCAAACTTCAACTGATTAGCGTATTGATGAAATGGTGCACTCACAATATATGCAATAGAAAACAAAACCAGGAACTTTAATCAGAACAATCATGATTTAGGGCAAAATTTAAAGCTTGAAAAGCTCGAAAATAAGACTACCTCTAAAATATGTACATCTACAGTAAATCATGTAAGAATTATCTGAGACCTTTTTGCCCTTTTATCTATATAACAGTATAGAAATATTAATTTTCTATAGCTTGACGACTTTAGCCTACAATATTACCTAGATTGCATTAATTAAAGTTACCTCAACAGTTTAATGATGTTGAATTTTGAGAAATTTTATATCTTGATCAGCATAGCCTCATATAAATCATACAGGTGTGATTATTTCATACTTACCCCCAGTATTTCATGTGGTATACTAGTGTACTATAGAAGTTGTTCCATTACATTAACTATTGTTGAATTTCCATAAACCCCCAGAAAGTTATTCAATTAAAAAAGTTAATATATTAAATGTTATGAAAGTGTTAGCACTGTAGATCACTTACATGTGACGTGATATTTTCTTGTACAACTATGATAGACATGGGTCACAAATTCAGGTAGTGTATGCGAGTTATTTATATGTACTGTAAAACCTACTTTTATGAAATATGAATTTAAAACTTCAGAAATAAGTAGAGAAAGATTTGTGAAAATATACATAATTCATGCAAGAAATACTGTATAAGTCAAGTACAGTATCCCAAATTTGTAGGGATACAAAAAAACTTTTTTTTTGAAGTTTATTGTATCAATATACACCTACTGACACTATATTCTGAAAAAGTGTTTCAACATTTTCATTAAGCTACCAAGGCCATGAACACAGACATCAAACGACAACAACAGGAAGGGTATCAGCCATGCTATAACATATTTGATATCGTGGTACTCAATGACAAAGTGCTCACCAACAAGCCCCTGAGGGAGCGACTTCAGCTGCTGGAGACGGTGATCGACCCCGAGGAGGGGCGCATTCAGATCAGCAAGCACACTGAGGCCAACACAAAGTTAGTAACTGTTATACTGGTAGAGCAAACCTGGTCTTCATTTTACTGAGGCTGAAAAAATTAAAACATTCCCTCACTTTCATCGAATGTAAGTTGAATTGTAAGCCATAAAACCTGTTTATTACCATGTGCTTAGATTTCTGAAAAATATCTGAAGAAACAAATATATTGACATTTGCCAAAATGTTAAAATGGAAGAAGTCTTCTGATTTCAGAGTGTATAACCAAAGCTGGACTATACCTAAATTAATTTAGCTTGTTGTAAGACTTACTGATTGAAATACAGATGGGCTTTCAGTGGAAACATAGTTTAAACAAGAACAAGTGTAAATCTACTTAATAAATGTAGAACTCTTCATTGTTTACTATAGTCAGGAGTGTGCTGACGCCTTGAACAAAGCTATAGACGGCAGAGAGGAGGGGATAATGGTAAAGAACCCTGACTCAGTCTACAGACCCAACACCAGGAAGGGTGGGTGGATCAAGATTAAACCGGAGTACGTGGGGGGTCTGATGGACGAGCTTGATGTTGTAGTGGTGGGTGGGTACCTGGGTGTCGGCCACCGTGGCGGGATGATGTCACACTTCCTCTGTGCTGTGGCAGTCCCTGTGGATGACGGAGAAAAACCTGAAGTGTTCCATTCCTTCTGTAAGGTAAAGTCTACCACTATCATCGTCAATATAGTGGCAAATTCTACCACTGCCATTGTCTATATAATGGTAAAGTCTACCAATGTCATTGTCTATATAGTGGTAAAGTCTAACTCTGCCATTGTCTATATAGTGGTAAAGTCTAGCGCTGTCATTGTCTTTAAAGAAATCTGTAGTTACCATACCGGTAACTAACTTATACTTCTAAATGTATGTTTTTCTTTTAATTTGCAAGGAAAGTTAATGACTCAATCAGATATTCAAAGATTGTTCTTTTCACAAAGTTAAATCCTTGCTAGAAGTTTAACCCATTTGAAGGAAAATGGGAAAAAAGAACATGTAAAAATAAAGGGAAATCTGCAATAAATTAAAGAGATTTTAATTCCTGGTAAATAAAATATTGAATTCTCAACATATTTTCACTTTATGTGAAACAAATCTTTTTTTGTGTGTTCACAATGAAGTGTGTATTGTTGAGTAAGTTTAAGACATAGATGAAGCGTCGAATTTTTCCAAATCATTGTATATCTTCATGAAAAATGATATACAAAAAAATGTATTGAATTGGTTTCATAGGTTGGATCTGGATATTCTAAAAAAGAGCTAGGGGAAGTTAATGAGAAGTTGAAGGATCATTGGAAGGCGTTTGACAAGAGGAACCCTCCGACCTCCATCATTCTGGCCTCTGGCTTCAAGGAGAAGCCAGACGCTTGGATAGAGCCTAGTAACTCGGTTATTGTCCAGGTAAACAAATTTTATTACTTCCTGTCCTTTACCCATGGGGATCAAAAGCTATATAAAGGGGCCTGCCTCGGGGGCTCTCTTACATAGCTACTTGGCAGATTTCAACAACTTGATTTCTAAAAGTGTTGTGTGAGCAATTCAAGGCTCCTTGGACCTGTTGTCCTTATTGTATTTTATACAGGATCATCCTTAGTATGTGTTTATGATTAGAGAAGATTGAATGTCACTGTAATCTATGTTTTGTGACCTTAATCATGGTATAATTGTTTATAGAGCACTTCTCCTATACTACTATAATTTCCTCAACACTTCACCATGATAACAACTTAGTAAAAAATTGCGGAAAGTCATACTGATTTAGTCTATAAGTATTTGCCTCAAAATATTCCTTTTAGGAAAAGTAGACAAGAGATCAATATCCAGGTCACTGGGAATCCATTACCATGCACTCGGTAGTTGACATGGTTGTACAGTTGCATGAGTCTATTTGAAAGCTGAATGACTATTTCACCTCTGACCTATGTTCAAAGTACTTTAAATGGTTCCCCAAACTGTTCTATAGCTGATGGAAAATCGATACTATGTCCGATAGAATGATATGTTGATTGATTGTTCTGATTGGTCTTTTCCATCTCCCGTAGGTCAAGGTCAATTATATGAGGAAATTTGTAGCACACTATCCCAGGTACCCATTGGCTAAATATCAGGAAATTAGGCTTCATGGATCTTAAGAAGAAGCTTTTTAAAGCAGTTTATACATTCATGAACTACTCTGCACTTGCAGAAAAAAATCAGTATTACGTCCTTCACAATATTACACTGACGGATGGTTCTGATTAGTGTTGCGTATTGCTGTGAGATTTAAATATGAAGAAATTTTGGAGATAATGGATTCCATTTCATGATAAGAGGATTCAGTTGTTTTCTTTTTCTGTCCTAGATAAAAGCAGCAGAGATCATTGACAGTGACCGGTTTAAAACAAATTGTACCCTGAGGTTTCCTCGGGTCGAGTGTTTCCGTGACGACAAGGCCTGGCATGATTGTATGACTGTCACAGACATTTTGGAACTGAAGGAGGTTTGTGACCTGTTAATTTTCAGTGCATATTTTGCATGGATACAGTCAGTCATTGTTTGTTTAAGAAATAATCAACAGTGACAGCCTGGGTTAATTACTTTATCTACATTTTTTTAATCGTGAGTTACATATCCCACATAATACAACCTCACTCACAAAAGCTAATTTGTCCCAAGACAAGTCCCACAGAGCTCCCTTGTTTACATGAAACACATGAGAGGTTTTAGAAATACTGTTGCATGTGCATGGGATTTTGGAAAATATAGCCTGCATGGGCACAGGTTATTGCTAAAGTGATAGAATTGTTCATAATTCAGGGGTCAAATAATTAAAACATGAGCAAAATAAAACCACTCTGCTGTAGTTTTTGCAGTAGTTTTTGTGGAAAATACAGCATTGTTATAAATTTCCCCCAATTCTCAAACAATTAGCAAATGCTTTGTATACATCAGTGTTCATACAATTTTTGAGGTAAATTATTTATATGAAATTATTTTCAATGCTATGAAGTAAATTCCTTCTTTTGATAATGAAATCTTAAATTTTGACCAGTTCTTTTGTAAGATATTTTATTGTCTCCTCAGATGAATTTATATTTTTAACAATTTGAAATATATCTTACAGTATATGCAGATTATGTATTCACTTCTCCTGACTCTGTTTTATTTTACACTGTAGAAGTCTGGAGGTAAATTAGCGGGTGGTAAGGTGGAGCTTGCGGAAGGAGAGGAACCAGTAAAGAAGAAAAGAAAGATTGTTAGTCGAGTGGTTCGCCCGACCCTTGGAGCTCAGTTTATGGGAGCCGACCTCACGTCTGTCACACAGGTAATTCAGTGTCACACTGTGAGATAAATAAATGGTGAATGTGAATCGAAGAGTTTATTAAAAACTTGTAACATGTACTCAATTTAACATATACATATCTAGGAGGCGTTTTACAATATTGAAACTTGATATACAACTCTACTAGATGTGATCCACCCTGCAATTGCAAAATGTTCTGTTGTTAATTTTTTTCGGTGAGAACTCAAAGTATACGGGTGTAGATGAATGAACCTATTAATGCACCTTGGTATATGTACGGTATGCAACAGCCTTGCTAATATGAAAATAGTCAAAACATGACCAATTTCACATTTGAAAATTTACAATTTTACAGAACAGTAGTGTTTTAAGTTCACCTGGTCTCAAGTGACAGAACATATAGAAAAAACCTCTTATTGCTGAATTTCATTTTACTGTAAATAACTATGATAATTACAAATAAATTGGTTTTATAACTTTGAACTATAAATTGTTTTGTGATGCTCATTTCTTAATTCTGTTAAGAGATGTGAAATCACTTGACCACAGGCTAGTAATATCTGTTTATTATGTAACTTTCAGGTATCAAAGATGTTGGAGGGAAAAGAGTTTTGTGTGATTAATGGCCCATCGTCATTTCCAAAGCATGCCATAGAAACAAAAATTGTAGAATTTGGTGGCAAAATAGTTCAAAATCCAGGTAACTGTTCTTTGTATTTATTGTAAACTTTGATAAATTTCTGGTTTCTTTTACTTCAAATTAATTGATCCTTGATTCTTAGCTGTAGTGTTGACATAATTTGCTAATTTATGAATATTGATTGATTTTAAAGAGCTTTAGAATAATTTTACAAATTAAATAGGGTGCTATATAAATGTTGTATATTATTATTATTATTATTTAGGTTTATTGCAAAATATACTCAATAGTTTGTCATTAGTCTTTAATTGATAGAGAAAAAAACAATGATTCTTAATAATAGTACAATCAAATCCTCTCACACGAGCACTGCTAAGAAACCAATTTTAATGTTCCCCATGGTGGTGTTTTCATTCTGAACTAAACCAGTATTAACAGACCACCTGTGTTAAAAGACCACCTGTGTTAAAAGACCACCTGTGTTAAGAAACCACTTTTAATGATCCCCACGGTGGTGTTTTCATTATCAATTGAACCTGTATCAAGAGACCACCTGTGTTAAGTGATCACCTGTGTTAAGAGATTTCTTTATTTTACTTACCGAGGGCAGTCTCTTAACACAGGTTTCAATGTACTTCCTTTTTATGGAAAACTGAACTTTGCAATCTAAACCTCTTGATTTCACCTGATTACTGATAATAAAACCTGGTACAAGTCATAGCTAAATAATTTGATCTTAATTTAAACGACATACTCATAAAAGTTTAAACGACACATTCATAAAAGTAGAAAACACACACTAATTCTTAAGAGTGGTTATGTGAAATTAAGAGAAATCAATTCCCATATGGTACCAGGTTATTAGAAAATGGTTTGTTCAGTAAGTCTTGTTAACCCTAATTTATATGGTTCTGAAATTCATTTTCTATGTGAAAATAAACTTATATTACTTATCTTTGTGATCAATCTTAGTTAAGTTTGACAAAATTGTCTGGATATTTGAGATAATACTGACTTAAACAAGGCGCAGCTGTGGTTGGATGAAGTGTAGTTGTACTTGTGTTCTGTTTTACTTATCATCTTATTTGTGTGCTGCTCCAGGTCCGTCCACGTTCTGTGTCCTGGCAGACAAGGTGGCTGTCCGCGTCACAAACCTCATCAAACGGGACATGTACGATGTTGTTAAGGTGTCGTGGTTCCAGCGTTGTGTGGATGCCAGCCGATGGTTACCATGGTAATTACATTCAAACCCTGTGATGGCACTTCCTGTTGTATAAAAACCTTGGTAGTGTTAAGCGATGCTGCATTGCAGGAAATACACTCAAGCATATTTTTCTAATGTTTTACCATAAATACTGTTTTACTTGATACAAACTTTTGTGGTGAACTGGAATGGGTAAACTTGAATCTCATGAAATTTATACTTATCACTGTTCTATGTTCTGTTATATATAAGGTCAAAAATTGTGAACTAGTATACAATGTTAAATTTTATATGGTACATCTGTATCAGTGTACATCATTGTATTATATGTATTTAATCTGTTGGACTAGCTTACTCGGGTGACCATTCAGAGACACTCCAGTATCTGCTATATATCTATAATCTTCTATAACAATTTCCACCTAATAAAACCTTTTCCCCATGCATTTTTTTGTAATTGTTGGTTTCAGACAGATTTTAGTCCTTTAACCCAGGGCTGTTTTCGTTTAAACAGTTGAACCGGTCGGACCACAGTTGTTTGTTTATTAAATACGGTTGGACCTAGTAATATGATGCTGCTTTCAGGCGATCCTTGCCAGGATTTATACCTGAAATTATTACATTTAAAAATGGACAAATTGGTTGTTCCGCATAAACGAACAGGCCCCTGTATAGGGCCCCTCATCTGAGATGTGAGTGCCCTATAGTAATCACGGTGTCTGTCCTTTCGTCAACACTTTCGTTTCCAGAGATAATCCTTATCTTGGAATCCAAAAGTCTAATCTTTTTGAAATATTTACATGGTGATACATTGTGATATGAAGATGTGCAATAGTGGTTTAAACAGTTTTTAGGGTCAAGGTGTCCTTACTGACATGTCAGTGTTCTAGTTGTTTTGGTATTAATATTAGCTCACATCTCTTTGTGCCCTTATACATGTGTTCATTACTACTGGAGGTTACTTCTCTGTCAACGAAATTACCTTATTTCTATAATTCTCCTAAGGTCCCCAGCTGATATGATTCACACGTCACCCAAGACCCAGCTGGATTTCCAGAAGCAATATGATGAGTTTGGGGACAGCTATGTAGATCCGACCAGTCCTGAACAACTGAAGACTGTGTTTAGTAGAATATCTAAGGTAATGTTGACGCCAATGCAATGGTCCAGCCAACTACAGACTGTGTTTGACAGAATAACTACCATTATGTAGACTTGGTCCAGGCCATTGTGTAGTATATCTAAGGTAGTGTAAACTCCAATGGTCCAGCCAACTACAGACTGTGTTTGACAGAATAACTACCATTATGTAGACTTGGTCCAGGTCATTGTGTAGTTTAACTAAGGTAGTGTAAACTTCAATGGTCCAGCCAACTACAGACAGTGTTTAATAGAATAACTTTGGTAGACTAGTCTGGACTGTTTGTAGAATAATTATGGTATTCAGGTAATGTAGACTCTAATGTTCAACTACATATCATTGTTTGGTAGAATTATAGACAGGTATGGGTATAAGAATTTCCCCCCCACGCATTAGCGGTTGCTGATCTGTAGACATCAATTTTAAATTTATTTGAGTAGTCTATTTAAATCTCATAAATCTTTGAAGGTTAAAATGCACATAACCATTGAAATCTTCAATCAGAGAGTTGTGATCCTAGTCAAGTTGTAACTTAACAGAACAGGGTTCAGCATGGGCTATTTTTTTTTTATTTGTAAAATACTTGTAATAAAAATAAAATAAAAAAGTCATTGAATATGGCCAAATTCAACATATTGATTACGAATTAGGGATTGTTCCGTACCTGCAGGTATATCTGTAGCGTAATGTGATTGTATATCCTGTAACTCAGTCTTAACTTTAAACATTTTATAGTTGTCATTGACAATTTAAATTTTTGTTAAAATGTTTTGTATACAAATTTGTAAATTATTATTCCTACAGGTTGAAAATGGGATGACAGATGCCCTGGACATAGCTGAGATAGAGCAGGCGTACTTCCCCGATGATTCTCCGTATGGAATGTTCCGTACCTGCAGGTATATCTATAGCGTAATGTAGTTGTTTATCATGTTACTCAGTCTTATACTTTTGTACAATAATCATGTTTATAACAATGCTATAATACATTCTAACATAATTCATTTGCAACACGTGTTTTGATTGGAAAAGGACCATGTTCAAATCTGCGATAGAATCATCATCAATTGTGTTAAGTTCTACCCATCCCACTTATAATTAAGCCACGCCCCATTTCTAACCATAACAAAATGGCGTCAAGCTCACCGCTGATAAGGCTACCAGGCACCAGAACAGAAACGACCGATGAACTGTACTTGTTGAATAAATTAAAAAATAAATAGTAAATACTCCTTGTTCTTACCTCCATTTATTACTGAAACGTTCATTCCATTCGTGTGTATGCATCTAGTTAGATCCAATATCAAATGAAACATTTCACATGTGTCGTGTGAATTTTGCACAAAACTCTTCCCATATCTAAACAAATAATTACCGATTTTGTCGAAACGCACAGATTGGCATGCATACTGGCATGGAAATGTAAGAATTTGACCAAATGTGTCGTATAAACTTTGGTAACAGGACGTTCATGAACAGCAGAATAACTATATATAGAATCTGTGGAACTCCCTACCTTAGGGAAATCCTTAACTGTAGTGTTTCCATTGGAAAACATTGCTGATTCGAAGTAAGATGTCTTTACTGATTTAAAGCAAGATTTCCTAACTGGAACTTAAGATTTTTCATTAACTTAATTATGCTGTCAAATAGAAAATTTCAAGTTGAGGATATTCCTTTAGCTAAGTAAAGCTCGTGAAACTTGAGTCTATGGTATCCCAGAAGACATGCTACATTGAATCTATCCTACTGTCAATCCAATTTTATAAGGTTTCTGAATTATAAGATTGTAAATGAAACATCTGATGTTAAGTAAACTTTGATTTAAATAAAAAATATCTATTTAGATGAAGTTCAGATGTACTTCTCTTTGTGTGGTCATTGTTGATGTTTATGTATACATTTATATCGTAGAAACAAAAGGTGTGTGCAATGTTTGTTTTGTAGGTTTTACATGGATGACAGTCTAGTCATTGATGACAAATCCACGAAATCAAAAAATTCCTTCCTGGACTTCCTGGCCCTGGAGTTACGGTTCTTTGGTGGTGCCATTGCTGAAGAGATCGACCCTGCTGTTTCTCATGTTATGATGGACAACAGGTAGCAATGTGGCTCTGAGTAGCATTTATTGAATTTTGTTGTCTATGCTTCATTAGTCAGTTTTGATTCATAACAACCAGAAAATTTACATAAATCTTTAAAAATTATAATATTGAAACGAAGGAGGAACCATGATTGATAAATATTTGATGTCAATTATTATCTGAGAAAGTGGAATTAACTGTGATACAAACATTTTATACATACATTTCAGTGACCTTAGTCGGCTGGAGGAAATAAAGGAAATGAGGAGACAGAGGAGGAAGAAGTTTCACATTGTCACTAGATTCTGGGTCAGAGAATGTATGCAGGAGGGAACCCTAGTGTCAGAACGCAGATTTGAACCATCCTAAAATGGAGCCAATTATGGTCACCTTTTACATGTCTGGAAAAAAGCCATTTCGTTGACATGTAGGATGAGGATCAAGAGCAAGTCATTTCTTGTTAACCCTTTCACCCCTATGTGACTTTAGTAGACTCTACCATGCATTAATCTGGATGAGTCCATTATGGTCTACAGTGGTGAAAGGGTTGATATGTGATTAATTTTTATCTTTTGTGTCACACTGTATATTATCAAGAGCCATAGTCTCGGGGGAATGTTTCATCTATACCAGAGTGATCTTTAAATTTTAGCAAAACATCTTTGACCCGGTTTATCCCTGTCTGGGACATATTATTACAATATCTTTCCAATTCAAATAGTATATCAGTAAAAGGAGTATGGCATTCTATTTCTCATACTGCATTGATAGCAGGGGGAATAACTCTTAACCTAAGCTTAGGCAGCTACAGTTAATTAATGTGGTGTAGAAGCTCTCCCTGATGTTGTATGGTTTATATGTATCATACATACATACATATGAATGAATGAATCATGTGATATATTTGTAGCAAATAAAAATTGAAATATATTCATAATGTTTGATTTCTATTCAAAGATTAAGGTAACACATGTATACCGGATGAAACGGTTCAGGTGACGTGAAATACTCCATGATAAACGAACGCACTTGGACCGTACTGTAGGCAGAGATGAAATATGCACAGTTTCGGAGAATAAATAACAATATATCAAGAATAACATGTCCTTCTTTCACGCATCCTCTAAATCTACTCCAACAGTGTTAGAGGTTTACACGGAGAGAGACTTTTGACAGGCGTCGCGTTGCAGGCGGCAAAATCATATCCGATAAAAAAGGCTGACCAGCGGCCTCTTATGTTATAGGAGTACCACTAAATCATATAACATAGCTTAAAATCTACATGTAGATTGATCTTGTTTTATGAATAACCCAAAATCAGCAATAGTCAGCACTTTAGTTTCGGTCTGGCCCCCTCAATCTACACCCGTGGAATATTCCTGAGGTTAGCCTTGGTTCAGTCTGGCCCCCTCAATCTACACCTGTGGAATATTCCTGAGGTCAGCCTTGGTTCAGTCTGGCCCCCTCAATCTACACGCGCGGAATATTCCTGAGGTCAGCCTTGGTTCAGTCTGGCCCCCTCAATCTACATACGCGGAATATTCCCGAGGTCAGCTTTGGTTCAGATCTGAGCCTGTTGTTTTCTTTTAGGTTCAATCATTTCAACTGGTAGAACCGGATACGCCAATGGGGCCTAAATCTCAGTAATTGTGATCACTACTATACACAGCAAGAACAAGAACAGCACATCATTTTGTGTTCTTAAGATCTCTTATCTAATATAACGAGTGTGTTTCGATTTTAAAATATGCAGCTCTTTGCCTAAAATATGGACTCTACAAACCTGTTAACTAATAATATACCCCAAAATGGTTATTAAGACTTTGTAAATTCATTGGTGACATGTACACAAGATTGAATGGTGGTTGGGTGGCGCAGTTGATAGCGCACTCAGCCAAGGTTTGATTCCCTAAGCAGACATGAAAAGGTACGGGGTCACCTGCCTGTCCATGTGGGTTTTCTTCAAACACTCTGGTTTCCTCCCACATTAAGACTCCCGGGAGCATGCTAACATCTCGGCGAAAAAGAGTGATTAATATAAGTTGATATAATTTGTTTCATAATTGTGGTAAAAGAAAGATGTTATCGTAATGTACGTGTTGATCCTGTTATGACTGGCATTAGTCCTTTTGGATGTACTTTTGTAAGGAGATCACTCTGCCTTTTGTGGTAACCACATTAGATTATTTTTGCAAATTCTTGATGAAATAAAACAAGGCAGAAGAAAAGAACTAGATAGAAATTGCACACTTTATTTCTAAATTTCAAACCTATAACTTTATCACAGCTGTACTTGTACATAATCCTGTGTGATGATTATGTCAACGTTTTACATTACCATCATTCAACAATAAGATAGTACATATGTACTAACAAGATTTACATAAAATGAAACAAGTATGTCATTGACAATTTGTTCCCCCCCCCCCAGAGAGCTGAACTAAGCACCTCTAGCCAAAGAGTTGTGGCACAGATCCTCACCCCATGGTTTGCACATGCGTATGTTACATAATCTTACATATACAGTCTATAGGTATCTGTGCCAGGCACGTGTTTCTGGTCAATTGTTTAAAACAGTTTTAAACTATTCTAAAAAAAATACAAGGGAAAAAGTAAAAAAGTAAACCACACTTCCAACAAAGACGTTTACTATGAACTCATGTTTGTAGTAGAGCTTAATTGAGTCTCCTGGAAAAATTGATAAATGTGCTAGTCTGTTTTTACAATAACAGTGTGCTTGCGTACAATGGGCCAAATTTCTAATTCTAAAATAACACCATTCATGTTATTTGGATATATTGTACACAACATGAGAAATATGGGAATGGCACTGGGTAATGTCAATAAAACAATGAATGTTCATTTCATTGTTTGCATGGTGAAGGGATGTCATGTGAGATTTTACATAATTGAATTTCCTTAACAAACTCTCTAGAGCAACAAAGTCATTTTCCCTAGTTCCAAGTTTATTGTAAAAACTTTCTGTTGGTTGTAAATAAGATTTTGTTGAGCCACACAGTGTGCAGCAGAACGTTAGGTGTGCGGGGTCCAACTGTTGCATCTCTGTAGCACTAGAATGCTTACTAAACCACAAAAAATGACCCCCACCCCTCCTTCTGCTAATCAATATCCAATTCTGAAATAACTGACTGTTTCATACAGTAAATACAGGAGAAATAAACTTTCAAAAGACATAATACTGAAATATTTAACATATGTGAATGTATTACGGTGGAATAAGAATATATAGAGGAGGTTGAGAAAATCGGGGAATATTTAAAGGTTGATCTGGCCTGATATAATTATATTTCCACAGTAATATACAAACTTGTGTTGCTTACATCTTTTTTACAACATCAAAATGTAACCGAATGTTCTTTAGTGTCTAATTCAGTGTCTATGAATAAACATGACCCAAGTTACTAACTGGCCATGTACATGTGATGCCTCGTTTGCATGTCTCACCAACAAGCCGCTCAAAGCTTATGTCATTATTCCTGACAATGAAGCTAATTTTCCTGTCCTGACATTATAAAATGGGTGCATATCGGAGCAATTTGATATGCACATTCACATGTGTTCCCACACTTAACGGAGCTTCTTCGTCAGAGACAAGTTCACATGTGTTCCCTCACCTAACGGAGCTTCTTTGTCAGAGACAAGTTCAAATGTGTTCCCTCACTTAACGGAGCTTCTTTGTCAGAGACAAGTTCACATGTGTTCCCTCACTTAACGGAGCTTCTTCGTCAGAGACAAGTTCACATGTGTTCCCTCACCTAACGGAGCTTCTTCGTCAGAGACAAATTCACATGTGTTCCCTCACTTAACGGAGCTTCTTTGTCAGAGACAAGTTCAAATGTGTTCCCTCACTTAACCAAGCTTCTTCGTCAGAGACAAGCTCACATGTGTTCCCTCACTTAACCAAGCTTCTTCATCAGAGACAAGCTCACCCGTGTTCCCTCACTTAACCAAGCTTCTTTGTCAGAGACAAGCTTACATGTGTTCCCTCACTTAACCAAGCTTCTTCGTCAGAGACACGTTCACATGTGTTCCCTCACTTAACGGAGCTTCTTCGTCAGAGACAAGTTCAAATGTGTTCCCTCACTTAACGGAGCTTCTTCGTCAGAGACAAGTTCACCTGTGTTCCCTCACTTAACCAAGCTTCTTTGTCAGAGACAAGCTCACATGTGTTCCCTCACTTAACCAAGCTTCTTCATCAGAGACAAGCTCACCTGTGTTCCCTCACTTAACCAAGCTTCTTTGTCAGAGACAAGTTCACATGGTTGAATAGTCTTAAGTATTTAATTAAAGAAATAAAAACCTTGTATTAACATTACTAACAAAAAAGTATCATGATTACTTAAAACCAATTTAAAATAAGACAAAATCTATGACATTTCACTTGAAATGGAGATTTTCACATGCAATACAAGTAATATGGTACTTGTTTTTTTATGTATCGTTTTACGTCCCAACAACAGTTTGAGTTATTTATGGCCAATACCTTGGTACTACATGTAATTATAACATGACAATCAATCCTAAGGTCACACACAACAATACATGTATAATTTAATTGTTATCTTCAAGATTGTAGCCACATGTTTTCATTTTGGCCCATCGGTTTGCAAGGAAATATTTCAGGCAAAATGTCAATTTACAAATATGAAAGATGTTACATTGTGAAATGATATCTTTCAACCAATTGAGCAAGTTTTGTTGAAAAATAAAAAAAAAATACAGTTCACAGAGAAACCACTGCAAATTACACTATAACGGAAAATGAGAAATATGATCAAAGAAAGACATCAAAACATACACATGTAATGTCATAGGTGTTACATTTTTCCGATATTTGTGAAAATAAATTCGTGAAAATAATTGAAATATCAAGTTATCAAAGCTGAAGTTGCATGCATAAAACTCACTGCTTTTAAATACATATTTTGTTTTCTCCCTTTCTTAGTTAGCAGTATTGCTTACGTAACATCCCCACTCTTTAGTAAAACCTCTCTATAACAACAAGGGAGAGAGGCAGTCTGAAGTCTTTATCAGTCTTTATCAGTCTTTATAGACAGATAAACTCATTCACCCCTGAAGTTTCATAATGAACTATTCCAACCTTTGAATTGGAAGAGTTCAAATGTGTCTTCAGGGGTGAAGGAGTTCATATAAAGAGAACACTATTTTAAGATAGTAGTAAAAGGCAGGTGTCTTACATAAGCAATTGGTCATTAAAGACAGGTGCTCTTATAGACAAAAGGTTTTAATAGGTGACATTAAAAGAAAAGTTTATATAAAGAGAACACTATTTTGGACATTCTTAAGATGTTAGTACAAAATGTAAATGATATGTGTTCTAATGATCTAAATAAGCAATTTGTCATTTAAGACAATTGCTCTTTATAGACAAAATGTTTTCATAAACAGGTGACCTTAATAAATAAGTTGTTAAAATATAGAAGAATATCTTTTTGTGTGTTCCTAAGATGGCAGTAATAGACTGGGGGTCTTGATATGTAAACGGTATATAAAGGCAGTTGTTATCAACGGTAGGTGATCAGTTGGCTTTTGTGTATGTATTGATTAGTATGAGTCTATGCATGAGGTAGATTTCAATTAATACCAATAAAAAGAAAACATACTCGCATGCAAAATCTCAAACTCAAACACCAGACACATGTTAAATAGTAATTAAGTCTATGACAGGTTTAATTTACTTACTAGTAAAAAACATTTAAAATATCACATTCATGTCAATAACAGTAGCTGCTCCAAGATTGTTATAGCAATGTCTCTCTGGTTCATATGGGTCAAGTTTACCATTAGAAATCCCATAGACTTTCTTGTTAAAGTGTAATATCACACTCTGCTAGAGAGTCATCAGTACAATTAGAATTCCTTGTTTAGATATGACATACTATGGTGAAGGGTCATGGTTACTAGTAGAAATCCCATAGACTTTCTTGTTAAAGTGTAATATCACACTCTGCTAGAGAGTCATCAGTACAATTAGAATTCCTTGTTTAGATGACATACTATGGTGAAGGGTTATGGTTACTAGTAGAAATCCCACAGTCTGTAATGTTACATAACATCACACTGTGCTGGCACTAAACTGCATAACAAGAAACATTCAAAGGTATACTTTATGTCTAGAAAACCATTTTGTTGACAAACCTCTAACAATGAATGGTATGATCAACACTTACTAATATTTGCAAGTGAGAAAACTGAACGTAATGCAATGTTGTACAGTATATGATTGTGGTGCATGTTGCATATTTCGTTTTCAGGTTAAACATCTGGACAGACCGGATAATGTTCTAGGATTATTAAGAATATCAGAACAATCAACAGCTATTTAGGTTTGCATTTAAAATCTTCTCAAAAACAGATGATTTGTAAGATTTATTTTGCACAAAAATAGTCTTCATTTACCAGGTATATGATTTTTTTTTTAGTTTTCATAGCATAGCATTATCATATTTCTACAATAGGTTCTGTAAAAGTTTTGAATATTTTCCCTATGAAATCATATTTTCATTGTGACCATGACCACTACAGCATAATAAGAACCACCCTATACCAAATTGTTTTCATATGTTAGTTACCATAACATATCACAAGAAATCCGCCGAGGCTGATAAAAGGTACCACACTTATTGGGTATCTCTCCCAAGTGCTCTACTTCTGTGGTTGTACTATTTTACCGGTGCTTGTCACCATCGGCACCAAAGCTAGATTTTGTCCTGCTTTACGAGCTATAACAACATTTTCTACTTTTTTCTGGATTACTTTAGCACGAATCCGAGGATCGATGTCGGGTAGCTTTGGACAATCGCACTTATCCCGTATATCAATGACCTGCAAGGCAAAAAGACAATACTTATATACTTATGAAATATATACAGCAGAGGTGATCTAGACAGCAATGTAATGGCTACTTAATGGGTTATATCCATGTTGTTTAAGGTCATACTAGAGCGCTTAGTGACATCATGAGTACATGGTGTTTGTTGAGGTTATACAAAGTGATACTGGACTACTGATACCATGGTTACAGGATTTGTGAAAACCCTGTGTCTACTTACTGTTCTGATAACCCTGTGTCTACTTACTGTTCTGATAACCCTGTGTCTACTTACTGTTCTGATAACCCTGTGTCAACTACATGTACTGAGTACTAGGCGAGCTAAAAATTACAAATTGCCCATCTGGACAAATGTTGGTTAGCTAATAGATATGCAGGCCTCATGAAAGTCCCATTTTACTACCCAGAATTATCATATCTAACTTATCATTGGGGAACTATTCTCTAGGGGAAACACAACGTTTAATTCCACAGTTAACTTTCATTTTCAGACTTAGGTTGCCTTACAAGAGTCAGCTGTAGGGAATTTCCCTTTAGCTCAACGGTAGTGCATCAGGCTGGAGAGCCAGGGTCGCCGGTTCGAGCCCCAGCGACAGCACTATCTTTATCACTATATCTCGTCCTACTACATTATCACTATATCTTGTCCTACTACATTATCACTATATCTCGTCCTACTAAATTATCACTATATCTTGTGCTACTACATTATCACTATATCTTGTCCTACATTATCACTATATCTTGTTCTACTACATTATCACTATATCTCGTCCTACTACATTATCACTATACCTCGTCCTACTACATTATCACTATATCCCGTCCTACTACATTATCACTATATCTCGTCATACTACATTATCACTATATCTCGTCCTACTCCATTATCACTATATCTCGTCCTACTACATTATCACTATACCTCGTCCTACTACATTATCACTATATCTCGTCATACTACATTATCACTATATCTCGTCCTACTCCATTATCACTATATCTCGTCCTACTACATTATCTCTATATCTCGTCCTACTACATTATCACTATATTTTGTCCTACTGCATTATCACTATATCTCTTGCTACTACATTATCACTATATCTTGTCCTACTACATTCTCACTATATCTTGTCCTACTACATTATCCCTATATCTCGTCCTACTACATTATCACTATATCTTTTCCTACTACATTATCACTATATCTCGTGCTACTACATTATCACTATATCTCGTCCTACTAGATTATCACTATATCTCGTCCTACTACATTATCTCTATATCTCGTCCTACTACATTATCACTATATCTTGTCCTACTACATTATCACTATATCTTGTTCTACTACAAACAAGTCAAATGAAACAAGTTGTCAGTGTCTCCAAGTCCCAAGTTAGCGTAAGCGATTGGCAGAAAGTATAAGTGAACCAGGGTCATCTGTGATAGATATAGCTTACATAGGTGGTGTTGGTATTTGACCATCAGGATAAGTGGTGACAAAACAACTTTGCATTTTTCCGGCGCTTGTCAACAACGCGTAGTGATTTGAGTTGATGACAGGACTTTTTTTTAAATAGTTACATGATGATAGCAATTTGGCATGCTTTATTAAAAATATGAAGTAAAGTACCTACTGTATGAAAATGAATTATTAAAGGAATTTAATGATGACTTTTTACATTTTATTGAAATATTTGCAGATAACCTTGTATATACTACCTGTACTGATAACCCTGTATCTACTACCTGTACTTATAACCCTGTATCTACTACATGTACTGATAATGCTGTATCTACTACCTGTACTGATAACCCTGTATCAAATACATGTACTGATAACCCTGTATCTACTACCTGTACTGATAACCCTGTATCGAATACATGTACTGATTATCTGGCTTCTACTAAATGTTGTGATAACCCTATGTCAAATACATGTAATAATAACTCTGGGTCTACTACATAGTGATTACCCTGTGTCCTCTTTTATAATAATACTCATAATACTGTGTGTACTTCAAGTAGATAGTATACAAGGTAAGATAGGATAGGAAAGGATACACAATGTTACCTTTGGCATAAGCTGTTCCATGGTAGATACTCGATGTTCATTGGAGGGGTGTGTTGATGTAAATTCAAGACCTTTTGCTCCTGTCAGATCTCTAACCATCATCATTCTTTTCCACAGTACACTGCCTTCACGAACATCATAACACGCCTGCAAATTCACAATGAGTGTACATAGAAATGGTGCTATTATCTGTTCCAACAAGCTGTATGTGATTAAATACAAATTTTCAAAACTAGTATAATTTTCATAATTTTTAAATTAGATTTTACAAAATCTCCTAAGATTTGCTATAGGATGTTCTCCTGTTTAGGTGTCTTTTTGATCAGGTTCGGTCATAATTTTATATATATATAGTATGAAACATTAGCATTAACATTGGTTTGCACCGACTGTTGTGTGACAGAACGTTCCAAAAGTACTCTAAAAGATTCCAATATAAACAAAGGCAATTTTATACACATGTGCTGTAACACAATCATTTCACGCAATGACACAACTTGAAATCAAGGGTCAGCAGGCTCGTACCTTAGCTGCCATTTCCAGGCCTACCACATCAGCCTCCTCTTCCAACTCCCTGCTGAATGTCAAAGTGAAGGTGTACTAAAAGAAAGAATGCAGAAAGCTGTGTTATATTTAAGGAATGAAAATTATTTTTTCAACATTCATAAGGTCATAACAACATTGGCTTTCTGGACATATTTGCCATGAATCGATATGTCCAGAAAGCCAATGTTATTATGACCGACCTCATGAATGTTGAAAAAATCAATTTCATTCCTTATATTTACATTTGTAAATGCTTTAAATTTTCCAATGCAAGCATATATAAAAAAATATATTTATACATGAGGGGTAACGCAGTAGAGAGAACAGCGTGTTTTTGCAGGAAAAAGTAAAACTTTCCCAGGGTGTCCTAGCAACAGCATGACGACAAAACAATAAATATAGTTCCATTTTCGAAATTTGATTCGTAGATTTTATATAAGTCAAATATTATTATAATATACTTGACACACCTCATCTTAACTTTAAAATTCATATTACATTATATAGCATAACAAAACTACTTCAAGGGCTGTTTCACGGCAGACATGAACCAAATATGCCCTGTGCTATGTAAGTTATTTTCGTCAATGGGTCCAAGCATACAGAATTTAATATATACACAAATAACATACATTTTAAAATGTTTTTCCCATTGTTTAATGTGTGAACATTTTTTTTTTTTTTTTAAATTATTTTTTATTATCATTATCATTAAATTTCCATTTTAATTTATTACATATTCTATTTTACAATATCTCAAGGGAGATAAATCATGATAAAACGTTTGAGGGAGATTATCTGAATTTACATAGCTGGAAGTGGGAACACAAATCAATATTAAACCAAGAATCCAGGTCAATATCTTTTTCTTATCTATATACTTACATGCATGACTTTTTCCATGAAATACTGAGTTATAATGGCGATTCCATCAGATGGTATCATTGTCCAGATGGCTGTCATGAAAAAGATGATACAGTAGTCGAGAAACTGGCTCTTGGAGAGAGTCTCGATCTGTGGCAGAATAGTTAAAACTTGTGTCAGCCGTACATGTAACAATAAATCTTCCTGGTAGTGGAGTATATATTTAATTTATTCTTAGAGAAATGATAGGAAATAAGTCTTTTTAACTGTATTCTCATCCTGATAAATACCTGTTGCTTTCTACTGACTCAGCTAGGGAGATTGTTTCTTTAGCTAAATCAGTAGAGCATCAGACCATTTACTGAAATCACTCTGAAAATGTTTAAGTTTTATTCAAAAACTTTCCCTGAACATTTTAAATTGTGTAAAAAGTACCAAGACATTGAGGGTATGTTTTTAAATTTATGAACAAAAGACAAAATGAATAGTGTGATTAAAATACTATTAAATTTGTTACAATTACAAATACATTTGGGCTAAGGGGCTATAACAGCTGTGGTGTTTGGTACTACCTTCAGTTTGATTTGGCTATCTGGTAAGCAAATATAGGTCAAGTATCAGTTGTTGCTGGGCGAGCCAAGTAACTTAAAGGGAACAATATTGATGAATTTAATGTAAACTGATCATTCTTGTGGAATTTACGAATTACATAATGATGTAAAATGCCCAATTTGCTGCAGATCGGGGTGCCTCAACCCTTAATATGGGGAGGTATGATTCATTCATGCTCGCAAACAGCTGGCAAGTGTTTACTTACTTAAAATTGCCTCATTGAAATTTAGAACAGCTGCTATGACCCAAGGCATCACCTGTAATGGTATGTGGGGTGTGGATGGTGGTTGAACATGAAATGTTAGGTGCAAATTAAAACTCTGGAAATACTGATGACTGCAGAAAGTGACCAATCACATGACTGAACTGACTAACCCCTGACATGCTAACATCTTCCACAAGATGACCAGTCACCTGACTGAGACTGATTATTCAGATCTACCGATGCCTGGTCAACTTCTGGTAGTGTGCAAGACAATGTAGACTTGTCTTAGTACATAAACCACACTTATATTTCAATAAGTTTTAACTTATATATCATGCATACTAGTACCACTGGTATCTCAATCTCTATCCAGAGTTGTCTTTCCTTACACTGACACTCTTTGGGTAGAGATTGCCTGGTATCCATGAATCCCTTCATAGTAATACTTACCGCATGAGAACAAACTGCATGCGCCATTTCATGAGCAAATACCACAGCCAGTTGGTCCTCATTTTCAATCAAATTTAACATTGCCGTTGTGAAGAAAACATGGCCAGTCTGCAATTAAATAATAAGGAAGTAGTTATGGTGAAAGTTGAGTAAAAATAAATGATATCTGTGACTCAAATGGAAATGCTAAAATAATTCATATTGATGCCATCTACTAAACATGTCTAAATTCAATAAAAAGAACAGTCTTATCAAAAAGGTATGGAAACTGAAATTTTAGGTTATATAAACCCTGTTAATCAAATCATCTGATTACTAAATTGGTTGTCCCACAATCAAGTCACCACTAATCTGGTTGTCCCACAATCAAGTCAACACTAATCTGGTTGGCCCGCAATCAAGTCACCACTAATCTGGTTGTCCCACAATCAAGTCACCACTATTCTGGTTGTCCCACCATCAAGTCACCACTAATATGGTTGTCCCACAATCAAGTCACTACTTATCTGGTTTTCCCACAATCAAGTCACCACTAATCTGGTTGTCCCACCATGAAGTCACCACTAATTTGGTTGGCCCTCAATCAAGTCAACACTAATTTGGTTGGCCCTTAATCAAGTCACCACTAATTTGGTTGTCCCACAATCAAGTCACCACTAATCTGGTCGTCCCACAATCAAGTCAACACTTATCTGGTTGGCCCTCAATCAAGTCACCACTAATCTGGTTGTCCCACCATCAAGTCACCACTAAATTGGTTGTCCCACAATCAAGTCACCACTAATCTGGTTGTCCCACAATCAAGTCACCACTAAATTGGTTGTCCCACAATCAAGTCACCACTAAATTGGTTGTCCCACTATCCAGTCACCACTAAACTGGTTGACCCACTATCCAGTCACCACTAATCTGGTTGTCCCACCATCAAGTCACCACTATTCTGGTTGTCCCACCATCAAGTCACCACTAAATTGGTTGTCCCACAATCAGGTCACCACAAATCTGGTTGCCCCACATTCAAGTCACCCCTAATCTGGTTGTCCCACAATCAAGTCACCACTAAATTGTTTTTCCCACAATCAAGTCACCACTAATCTGGTTGTCCCACAATCAAGTCACCACTATTCTGGTTGTCCCACAATCAAGTCACCACAAATCTGGTTGTCCCAAATTCAAGTCACCACTATTCTGGTTGTCCCATCATCAAGTCACCATTATTCTGGTTGTCCCACCATGAAGTCAACACTAATCTGGTCGTCCCACAATCAAGTCACCACTATTCTGGTTGTCCCACCATCAAGTCACCACTAAATTGGTTGTCCCACAATCAGGTCACCACAAATCTGGTTGCCCCACATTCAAGTCACCACTAATCTGGTTGTCCCACAATCAAGTCACCACTATTCTGTTTGTCCCACCATGAAGTCACCACTAATTTGGTTGGCCCTCAATCAAGTCAACACTAATTTGGTTGGCCCTCAATCAAGTCAACACTTATTTGGTTGTCCCACAATCAAGTCACCACTAATCTGGTCGTCCCACAATCAAGTCACCACTAATCTGGTTGTCCCACCATCAAGTCACCACTAATCTGGTTGTCCCACAATCAAGTCACCACTAATCTGGTTGTCCCACAATCAAGTCACCACAAATCTGGTTGTCCCACAATCAAGTCACCACTATTCTGGTTGTCCCAAAATCAAGTCACCACTATTCTGGTTGTCCCATCATCAAGTCACCATTATTCTGGTTGTCCCACCATGAAGTCAACACTAATCTGGTTGTCCCACAATCAAGTCACCACTATTCTGGTTGTCCCACAATCAAGTCACCACTATTCTGGTTGTCCCATCATCAAGTCACCATTATTCTGGTTGTCCCACCATGAAGTCAACACTAATCTGGTCGTCCCACAATCAAGTCACCACTATTCTGGTTGTCCCACCATCAAGTCACCACTAAATTGGTTGTCCCACAATCAGGTCACCACAAATCTGGTTGCCCCACATTCAAGTCACCACTAATCTGGTTGTCCCACAATCAAGTCACCACTATTCTGGTTGCCCCACCATCAAGTCACCACAAATCTGGTTATCCCACAATCAAGTCACCACTATTCTGGTTGTCCCACCATCAAGTCACCACTAATCTGGTCGTCCCACAATCAAGTCACCACTAATCTGGTTGTCCCACCATCAAGTCACCACTATTCTGGTTGTCCCACCATTAAGTCACCACAAATCTGGTTGTCCCACTATCCTGTCACCACTATTCTGGTTGTCCCAATATCAAGTCACCACAAATATGGTTGTCTCACCATCAAGTCACCATTAATCTGGTTATCCCACTATCCAGTCACCACTTATCTGGTTGTCCTACTTTCAAGTCAGCACTAATCTGGTTGTCCCACTATCCATTCACCACAAATCTGGTTGTCCCACTATCCAGTCACCACTAATCTGGTTGTCCCACAATCCAGTCACCACAAATCTGGTTGTCCCACTACCCAGTCACAACAAATCTGGTTGTCCCACTACCCAGCCACTACAAATCTGGTTGTCCCACAATGGCAGCTACCACAAATCCGGTTGTCCCTCTATAATCCAGCTTCAACTAATCTGGTTGTCTTACAAACTAGCCACCACTAATCCTGTTGTCCCATTATACAGCTACCATTAATCGGGTTGTCCCTCTATCAAGCTACAACTAATCTGGTTGTCCTACAAACTAGCCACCACTAATCATGTTGTCCCACTATCCAGCTACCATTAATTGGGTTGTCCCTCTATCAAGCTACAACTGATCTGGTTGCCCCTCTATCCAGCTATAACTATAATCTGGTTGTCCCTCTACAATCCAGCTACAACTAATCTTGTTGTCCCTTTATCCAGCTACCACTAATCTGGTTGTCCCACTATCTAGCCACAACTAAGCCCTTAAGGCAATTAAAACTGTTACCAAGTTTGATGAAAATCTGTTAACATTTGTTGCAGTTATTGCACAGAAACAAAGCGTGACAGACAGACAGACAGACAAACCCAAATTAGTATCCCCGGTTTCGGTGAAAGCGGGGGATAACAAAAAAACAAAACAAAAACAACCAAAAAACAAATGAAATTCCGGACTCACTTTTGTCAAATTCCTTTCTTCTGTTATCATTTTAACAGTAGATCTTTGTAAAGTATTTAAAAACAATAATTGAGGATTATGTATCTATATGATATGAAGATTTTCAACTCTCAGGTTTACAATTCTTTGTCAAAGACATGGATTCCCGAATCCCTTTCTCTGTTGAAACATTGCTATCTGGATTCCTGCATCATCACTATGGAAACATCTTGAAGATATTTTTAACTTACTGGGAGGACAAAAGCATTGAGTGCTGAATCTTCAACAATCGACAGTTTCCACTTCAACTCTGTCAGTATTGGCAGGTCCTGATTTGCTATTAACAGTCGCTTAGCAACGCGTAGCAACGGCTGGTAGAGAGGATGTGTGGCCGGTAACCTGCTATCCTTGTACTGTTCCATGTGCTGAAACACATCAAAAGTACAATAATACTTATTTTATGATTTTCATGAGATTCCTGATATTTAGTACAATTATATATCACTACATTCTTTGTGACTTTCGTCTTTTTAACAGGACCATTTAATTTTCAGAAATGGTGTAATATGTGTCATCAGTTTACTTATGATAAAGTTAAAGTCTGACTTACAAGTTACAGCTTGTTTGAGTATATCACAGAATTATATATACAAGTAAATTCCTATAACGTAGTATAAACATAATAAGTTGTATTTGATATTGAGGATGATGACCTACCTGTTCTGACTGACCTTGAGAACCTATATTAAAGAGAGGATGATGACCTACCTGTTCTGACTGACCTTGATAACCTATATTAAGGGAAGATGATGACCTACCTGTTCTGACTTACCTTGAAAACCTGTATTATAGAGAGGATGATGACCTACCTGTTCTGTGTGAGCTTGAGAACCTATATTATAGAGAGGATGATGACCTACCTGTTCTGTGTGACCTTGATAACCTATATTATAGAGAGGATGATGACCCACCTGTTCTGTGTGAACTTGAGAACCTATAGTATAGAGGGGATGATGACTTACCTGTTCTGACTGACCTTGAGCACCTGTATCATAGAGAGGATGATGCCCTACCTGTTCTGACTGACCTTGATAACCTATATTAAGGGAAGATGATGACCTACCTGTTCTGACTTACCTTGAAAACCTTTATTATAGAGAGGATGATGACCTACCTGTTCTGTGTGAGCTTGAGAACCTATATTATAGAGAGGATGATGACCTACCTGTCATGACTGACCTTGAGAACCTATATTAAGGGAAGATGATGACATATCTGTTCTGACTGACCTTGAGAACCTATATTATAGAGAGGATGATGACCTACCTGTCATGACTGACCTTGAGAACCTATATTAAGGGAAGATGATGATCTACCTGTTCTGACTTACCTTGAAAACCTATATTATAGAGATGAGGATGACCTACCTGTTCTGTGTGACCTTGAGAACCTATATTATAGAGATGGTGATGACCTACCTGTTCTGTGTGACCTTGATAACCTATATTATAGAGATGAGGATGACCTACCTGTTCTGACTGACCTTGAGAACCTATATTATAGAGAGGATGATGACCTACCTGTTCTGACTGACCTTGAGAACCTATATTATAGAGAGTATGATGACATATCTGTTCTGACTGACCTTGAGAACCTATATTATAGAGAGGATGATGATCTATCTGTTCTGACTGACCTTGAGAACCTATATTATAGAGAGGATGATGACATATCTGTTCTGACTGACGTTGAGAACCTATATTATAGAGAGGATGATGACCTACCTGTTCTGACTGACCTTGAGAACCTATATTATAGAGAGGATGATGACCTACCTGTTCGGACTGACCTTGAGAACCTATATTATAGAAAGGTTGAAGACCTATCTGTTCTGTGTGACCTTGAGAACCTGTATTATAGAGAGGATGATGACTTACCTGTTCTGACTGACCTTGACAACCTATATTATAGAAAGGATGATGACCTACCTGTTCTGACTGACCTTGAGAACCTATATTACAGAGAGGATGATGACCTATCTGTTCTGACTGACCTTGAGAACCTGTATCATAGAGAGGATGATGCCTACCTGTTCTGACTGACCTTGACAACCTATATTTTAGATAGGATGATGACCTACCTGTTCTGTGTGACCTTGAGAACCTATTTTATAGAGAGGATGATGACCTTCCTGTTCTGACTGACTTTGAGAACATATATTATAGAGAAGATGATGACCTACCTGTTCTGACTGACCTTGAGAACCTATATTATAGAGAGGATGATGACCTATTTGTTCTGTGTGACCTTGAGAACCTATAGTATAGAGAGGATGATGACTTACCTGTTCTGACTGACCTTGAGCACCTGTATCATAGAGAGGATGATGACCTACCTGTTCTGACTGACCTTGATAACATATATTATAGAGAAGATGATGACCTACCTGTTCTGACTTACCTTGAAAACCTGTATTATAGAGAGGATGATGACCTACCTGTTCTGACTGACCTTGAGAACTCATTTATTATTGAGGATGATGACCTACCTGTTCTGTGTGAGCTTGAGAACCTATATTATAGAGAGGATGATGACCTACCTGTTCTGACTGACCTTGATAACCTATATTATAGAGAGGATGATGACCTATCTGTTCTGTGTGACCTTGAAAACCTATATTATAGAGAGGATGATGACCTACCTGTTCTGACTGACCTTGAGAACCTATATTATAGATAGGATGATGACCTACTTGTTCTGTGTGACCTTGAGAACATATATTATAGAGAGGATGATGACCTATCTGTTCTGTGTGACCTTGAGAACCTATATTATAGAGAGGATGATGACCCACCTGTTCTGACTGACCTTGAGCACCTGTATCATAGAGAGGATGATGACCTACCTGTTCTGACTGACCTTGATAACCTATATTAATGGAAGATGATGACCTACCTGTTCTGACTTACCTTGAAAACCTGTATTATAGAGAGGATGATGACCTACCTGTTTTGTCTGACCTTGAAAACTCATTTAATATTGAGGATGATGACCTACCTGTTCTG
>NW_018404373.1:1079455-1095027 GCF_002113885.1 Mizuhopecten yessoensis
AAGATGATGACCTACCTGTTCTGACTGACCTTGACAACCTATTTGATAGAGAAGATGATGACCTACCTGTTCTGACTGACCTTGACAACCTACTTGATAGAGAAGATGATGACCCACCTTTTCTGGTTGACCTTGAAAACCTTTATTATAGAAAAGAGGATGACCTACCTGTTCTGACTGACCTTGACAACCTATTTGATAGAGAAGATGATGACCTTCCTGTTCTGACTGACCTTGACAACCTATATTATAGAGAAGATGATGACCTACCTGTTCTGACTGACCTTGACAATCTATTTGATAGAGAGAGAAGATGATGACCTTCCTGTTCTGACTGACCTTGACAACCTTACTGACATTGACAACCTATTTGATAGAGAAGATGATGACCTACCTGTTCTGCCTCAAACTCGCTGACCTGTAGAACCTGTTCAGGAGTAAGGATGACAAACTGTTTCCTGTTTGTAATGGGTGTTACTTGGTTGGATTTGTATAGATGGTAAACTAGTATGAGTGGCAGCCCCACACCTGTTACATACATCAACACATACATCATTTTTTTCCATCTTGGCAAATCCTTGAACCACTGTCGATAAACCCTGTAAAAGAATGATACCAGAATAACTACAGAGGAAGATTAAAGTAAATTATTTCATGACAAGAGCTTATAAGATACAAAATAGTTTCAAAACAATGAGTATTCAGTTTTTAAACATCTTTTTGTATAATCTAAAGTGAAGAAAAAAGTATGTCCCTTGTAACTTTTGAAATCTATAAAACCTGCTTCAATGCAGAAGTTGTCATTTTTTTTTCAAGTAATGTTAAGGCAGATCAAGATCTGAAGTTTGTTTGTGCCATGTGTAAAGAAAGTATTAAAATAAAATTTTCTGTAAACTACCAATCATGCACTTTTCTATATTTTTTTCTTTTTTACATTATTGGCAAAATAAATACTTTCTACAGTCTTAGGAAATAGTATTTCACCTTGGAGGACCATACATTTTCTATATCCCTCATACTCATTCTATAACTGTATATTTTTCAGTGATACGAGGATCCTTCAATATTGTGCAGACCTACCTGGAGGTAATAACTGTTAAAATCTTTAAAGCTGGCTTTAAAAGCACCCAAAAAAGAGGATAAATTGCCCGGTGTTGTTGGCTGGTGCGGAACCCACATATATGCTGAATCAAAGGTTGACTTTTGGGCTTCACTCTGTGCTTCCCACATTGACTGATGTGTGTTGTAAGGAGAGATTTATTCAAAGTGACTAGAGGACGTCCAACATGTAGGGTTGTTCGACCAGGACAGGATGTAACTTTCACACTTTTTAACAGCTTTGATGGTAAACATCTGAAATTGAAGAATTTTATTATTACAAGTATGTGTAAGGTGACAGTACCCAAATTGGATCACCAAACAATCATTTTCTTTATTCATTGAAAATGCAGGAGATCAATTAAATTAGTTTATGGTTGTATCAAAAGAAGAATATTGATGGGTGTTCTTACCAATGAAATAAACACTGAGGCCTCACGTGAGATATTTATAGTAATCTCATCAATTAGAGTCTCTGATTTTTTGCAATGTCGGTACACAAAAAGGATCACAGCTTAAATTTTGCAATATTTTGTGCTTCAAATGAACGTTTCTCTCTCAGCATTTCAACATTTTATGATGATCTTTTGAATATTAATAAGAAAAGTATTTCTACATTGTGACTTTATTTGGGTTAATTCCTATAGTCCGAACAAGACAAACAGTCTCGCACATGCCTATTGAACTTAAAAGTTGATCATCAGTAGACTTAAAATGATGCACAACAATGTGTTTTAAGGATAAATTATTGTAATAACTTAACTGTTGATACATTCATTGACTTTTAAGTATTTTTGCAAAGAGTGATCCGATATATGCGTCTTGCCTTAAGCTTCTTATAACTAGATTTAACTGGAAGACTGGATTTGAACTTTCACATCTACCTGGACAATATAAATATCTGTTCTTTTACAACAACTCAAATACTCTACACAAACGCTATGATAAATCTTTCAACTGAGAACTGTTTCATGTTATATATCCATTGTATGTAATTAAATGATGGAGATAGTCAAAACATACAATGAGGTCAAGGTAAGGCCAGTATCATCCTATAATGTACCTATAATATCCATATATAGAGAACACTTTATCTGCCTTCTGCAATTAACAGTAAATATATCTACTTATGTTAATTTAGACTTAATACTTGTCAATTTCCCAAGGCAGTGTAGTGGAACTGGACTGAGGCATTTGATGGCGACCAGGTCGCTCATTTGGTAATGTGTTTGTCTAAAGTTTGGAGGTCCTGGGTTTGAATCTCAGTCTGGTCGTGCATTTTTTATTCTCCTTTTACATAGGTGGCTTGTAATGACCAACTCTTGTTCAAGTACTTGGTGTTGTCGCCATGCAAGGGAGGGATACACCAAACCTAGGTTGTACATAATTTTGTGTTTGAAGGGGACGGACTTAGAAAAAAGGAGGGAGGAGTTTTGCAGAACTGGACAAGGTTGATCACCAGGTTGCTTCTGGTGATGAGAGACTTTTTATATATATTGTGTATGGACAGAGGAGGCCAGGTATAAATATTAGTACTAATCACCAGGTAGCTCAATTAATCTGTTAAAGCGTCTATCTAGAGGTCAGAGGTCCCGGGTTTGAATCCTGGATTGGCTGTGCATTTGTCCTCAAAAGCAGTTATTATCAGGTTTTTTGTTGTTGTTGCAGTCACTACAGAGATAATAGTAGGGTACTTATTTGAACTAGTATATAGACCCAAATAAATGTCAATATGTGTGACCATATATGCATACAAATGTAACTGTTAGTGTACCAGGCTACATTTATGTAGCTGTGTTAATAAAATATTATCACAATCAATTGGGAACTGTAAAATAAATTGAATATTTCTTCCTTAGTAAAGGTCCTACTACTTCTACTGTCATTGTGGAAGTTATATGTGGTACACATGTATATAGTAATTTATATAAAAATAGAAAGCATGTTGGTAAAAACAATGCAGCGTTATATAAACTACAAAATTACCTTCCCCTTCCGCAGAGAGTAAGAAACATGGTTCAGTCTGTTCTAAAAGAAAGTGTAGGCGTTTACACTGTAAAGCCGGTCATCATCCAAAAACTGTAAAAACCCAAAACAAGAGAGCAAAACAAGGGACGTAATTTTGTTGAAATTGAAAGTAGGGGAGAAGTTATTATTCTCCAGAAGAGCCAATTAATTAGGTTACTTCATTTGTGAGAGTTAATGAACCCAATAAATTTCACTTTTATTAATGATGTTCAATAAAAGTGATTATGTCAGATTTTTATATTTTTGCAGAACAAATGACGGTTTTGATTGTATGTATTAGCAGCAGGTGCCCGTCTCCCCTGTAAATTTCCCGTCGTTGTCATTGGCTACAACCTAACATCATGGCTGCCATCAATCTGTGATGAGTTTGACAATAATGCTCATATCCGGATTTTAATCCAAACAAAGGCGATAAAGTAAGTTATTCCGTTTTCTAAGTAATCCATTGTGTATTTTTCTAGCGTTGTCTTTTTAACACATGTTTATTGTAAAATACCATGTGTTTTGGGGTTTTATTCCAGTTCAAATTGTGATGTGATATTGTTTACTCCAGTACGGTTTGATACATGTATACATACTATTCTGTAGATATAAATATGTACCTTCTGTCACAGAAGGTATTATATGATCTCGTGTATATTCTGGGTTGAACACTTCGACAATTAATTAGCGATATGTATGATTACAGTCCGTACGGATGTTTGGAGTTCACTGACCGAGACCCAGCTGACTGTTACAGTGATGAAACAGCTTGTTACTGGTCTATAGAGAGTATTTGGGTTCCTGGTTGTTTCTCCCGAAATCCCGTTCGCCCTAGGTTGTCTCGCACTAAAACAAAAATATTAGGGCGAAATATTGTATGGTATTTTCTTTCAATTTTAGTAGTTTTAAGTCACAAATTAAGTCTTCTTGGTCTTCGATTTCCATATCATTAAAATCAATTTAATAGAAAAAATGTTTTTGTCTTATTTTTAAGGTGAAAAGCTGACTGCGCTCTCACATACTTACATGAAATATACCTCACACCAATGCAGAAAGTCATCAATAAGTTTAGTTGATCCATTTAAATTAAAAAAATAATATTTAGGGCGAAACAACCTAGGGCGAACAGGATTTAGGGCAACATAACCTGTTATCGAGTACTTGACTATCGCATTTAACTGATTTTGAAAATCATGATCTACTGACCTATGTTTTATTATAATTAAATGTTTGCATTTTATTTAACCCTGACATAAAATCTATTGGCCTGTTAGAAATGTTTACTCTAACACAAACTACATATAGTTTGCAAAAATAAAGCATAGACTTTATTGAAGAATGTTCCACTTGGTTTCTTAAAAGCTTATACACTTTAGACTTCTTTGAAAAGCATTCCTTTAAAATCTTTGAAAAGTTTATTGGTCCGTTTGAAAGCAAGATGGGCTTTTTTTTAAAAGATCTTTAAGACATGTTCATCACATTTTTGTAAGCAACAATCATATACCAGGTATAGTAGTTAGGTAGGTCAAACATGATATAGACATGAACAGGTGTTAATAAACTTTTCGTAGGTATTTTGATTTGCTATGTCCACACCTATCACATCTTTTTGCAGAAAATATGGATAAAGAGTCCAAAAAGCGGGGGAGGCGATCTCAAGTTGGTCCAACAGAGGGAGGAAATACATCTTTTGAACTGGATTTAGCTTCAGACAAAACTCCACAACATCATACTAACAGGTATTGAACTCTTTACTTTCCCATCGCCTTAATAACTCTAAAGTATTCCTATAATGTACAAAAAAAAGAAGGAGAGTTAATCAGATGATCAGGAAAGTTTAGTCAAAGGCAGATAATGGTTAAAAGATGTTTGCTGTCGTCACTGTACGCTACATTATAGTTTTGAAGTTTTAAATTTGTGATTCAGTTTATTACAAGTCATAGCATAGATCTGTGAACAACTCTTTGTGAATACCAAGATATTTTCACACTTCGTAAAATCATAAAAACCATACTTTCATACTTTCTACAGTCCATTATTCAAATTATCAACCATTATCATAATGTATTTACTACCTATATATCTTTACTTACAATCCTTTTTCACAGCTACAGTACAAATACACATAATTCTATGCTTCTGGAAAGATCATAAATTTTTTAATATCAAAACTTTTATCTTTAACATTCCTATAAATAATCTCCATTTCTAGCTGTACGTTATAACTGTCCCAACAAGCATGATTTAGACTAGGTGGCTGTTACCTTGATCTTATTACAGAGTTTCCTGCAGTGTTTTAAATTGCTCTAGTACCATTGTAAATTATCTGTAAACAAAGGTTGATTGAGCCTCGTAATGATAATGTAAGCGGAACTGGCAAGTACATAAATATAAGTAAATTTAATATGTTGGATGAAATTGTTTTCAAAGTCAAGGTTGTGAAAATTTAAAGGGGCAAAAGTGAGTTTGCAGTACATGCATAATCCAATAGAAACACAGTACTTGTGAATTAGTTATGCAACACAACACCGAACATGAGTGTTCACAAAAAGGAGAGGAGGTAATTTCAAAGTTATCATTATTTATCTCATCTTCATGATGTACATTAAGTTATATATAAAATGAGCTGGAGTACGAGTGGGTTTAAAATAAGTAAAGGAAAAATTGGCAGATTCTTGTATAGTAATTCACAGATCTAGAGAGTTTAAGCATTATTGATCAGTAGAAGCTTTATAAACATGATATTGTATGCAGTGTAATGAGAGTGACACACTTCAGATGTAGTATCACAAACGCATTGCATTAGCTGCTTAATGGGCAATGTGAAATGTGTTTATTTACTTTTTTTGTTTCACCGCCTAAACAATGAGATAAAATTGTGCACATACCTTCATTTCTCAGTGTGGACCCCCCTGTAACATTGTAAGTAAATTGTTTGTAACTTTGTTATTTGTATGTAAATGCTATGATGTTGGCTCATATTGATGAAAATAAGTAAATAATATTAGGAGTTCCCTAATAGAATGGTATCAGTGAAAATAAGCTAACAATATCATGTTATTTGGATTTTAGAGCTCACTTAATCAAGGGCCTTATCTATAAAATAATCTTTGATAGCCAAGAAGTTGACTAAGTTTCAGATATTATATATTCTAAATGTCTTTAATTTATGCATGTGCCAATAGATAGAGAAAACTTCCTGTTTGTTCAGATCCTAGAAAAGTCATTTTGAATACCTATAGCATAGTCAATTTTATACATATTGTATTAAATTTAGATTTAGTTTTGTTTAGTGACTTTTTATAGATGAAATTTTAGATAGATTTTTGTATCCTGCCTTGCAAAATGTATTAAAAAATCTACTCTTTTTGCAATAATAAACACTCAATATAATATATACCACAATTCTGTAAAAAGTTCACTTGTTATAGAATATAAACATGAAGTCTACTCCCTCACAATACCAATAAGTTATTGAGGTGAACCCCCTCATAGTGCCGAGACCTTCTTCCTTATTGTGCCAAGTTAACAAGGTCTACTCCCTCATAGTTTATGAGTTCTTCACTCTTTAATAGTGCCAAGTAAATGTGAGTTCCTAGTTAACCAGGTCTGCTCCTTCATAGGGCCATGTTAGCGAGGTGTACTTTCTTATCATGTCTATAGTTTACATGGTCAATTTCTTCATAATGCCATGTTAACCCATTCACCTCTAAAGTCACATTTGAACCTTACACAATGCAAGTCCAGTTTAAACATGTAGGGGTGAATGAGTTCATGAGGTGTAATGCCTCAATTATTTCCTAGTAAATATTTTAGTGTTTATTGTGACACTAAAAGTATAATCTCCGAAATAATTAAGTTAATTGTTAAACACTTTTGCAAGTATATGTTTTATTTTAGCGAGCTTTCTTACTTTATTTTGAAGTGGCTTAACTAACAATATATCAGTTTGCCCACTTTTTTAGCAGGACTTTTTGTGAATTAAATTCATGATGTTATAATATGCATGCATTTTCAAATGATGCCCAGCTGCTTCATTTGGTTTGCTAGTCTTTAATCAATTTTACACCATGCATGCTGTGGGGCAGCATCTGGCGTCTATCCATTGTCTGTCCATTGTCCGTCCAGATATTGATGACAAGGTAAACATGTACGGCTGTACAAGGCTAGCCCTTGGGTTCTAATTTTCACAATTTTTGAGGAAACAACTTTTAATAGCAAGCTTAACAAAAAAAAAAATTCGTAGCAGATTGTGTTCTGAAATCTGTGAAAAATAGATCCTTCATAAAAAAAAAATCCTGACCATTTCGGCAAATCTGCGACAATTATGGACAGAGAAAATGTTTAATTATGGTTAACCTCTATTGTAGATTGTACATGTTCCTTGGTTTCATAAACAAGGTGTGGCTCAATGTGCTTTTCTCTGCTAGAAAGAGAAAGTGGATTTTACCTTGGAACATTTATCACATATAGAGTAGTACTTAGTTGCTTTTATTTTGCTTAATTTTGACAGACGATTGTTTTAAGACATCCTGATCACATGATGTTGGATATTTCTGGAAAAGTTCTTTGTTTGATTGCATGTGTCTAAAGTATTATTCACATATTTTTCATTAATTTCAGCATTCATTAAATGGAATATATTCTGAGTGAAGAAATTCACGTGCAATACAACAGCATCATTATTTCATTCACTATCTTCTTAATTTATGGATGCATTTGTTCTATTTTTTCCCCTTCATCATGCTATTGGTCTTGACAGCTTATGTTTGTTAGGTAATATCTATGTACAATTTATCAATTTGTTTGTAATAAAGATATTATTGCAGTTGGCTCAGCTGTAAGCATTACGTTTGTATTAATAATGTTGACCTGATCATTGTTGATGTTGATACTTTCTCCTCTGGAAAGTTGTATGACATAAATACAAATTTTGACCAACAAAATTAAATGAAAATAGTATATCATTCCCTGAGACTTGGTTATCGTATAGAGAAACCTCCTTCCAGACTGTTGGACTCCAATTTAGTAAGATGATATTTTGTTTTTTTGAAAATATTTATATATTGTATTAACATTTCATAGCTAGTTGCATTTCATCAAAGTTATCTATCAAAATGAGGTAAAATACCCAACAAATTAAAATGAAATATTCTTCCCTGATTGAACGGTTTAAATGTATTTGAAAATGTTCTAAAACAAGGGAGTTGATTTATGAGAATGAGAATAGCTGTATTTGTTTGGCTGTGAAATATTCACAGTTTGGGTTTTTCAAACTGTTTATCTGATACAATTGTTTGTAATAAACCTGTAGGCTAGAGCAAACTTTATCAACTTTTACAATTACCAGGAAATTTGGGGAAATATTATAAAGTAAACGTATGGACTTGGGGGGATATAGCAAGTTTCTGGTTCCCCACTGTTTGTACAGTTTGTGTATATTGTATTTCCCAAGGCAAACTGCTGAGGGAGTTAGTTTGCAGGGATGTTTTTAGTTTTTGGACTAACATGCAGCCAATAATTAACTTACTTCCTGGATATCAAAGTCAAAGTCAAGGCAATAACAGGGATATAGTCCATTAAATAATTTACTTTTTTTGTAGAGTATGTAAAATAGATATATTTATACACTATGCATATACATTATGTAGGAACACTATTAAACTTGTATGAATGAAAAGCTGTTTTGTGCTTTTACATGCTTGCTTTTAAATGCCAGCTTTTACTTTTGTCACATATAAAATTGTTCTTGATATTGAAGAGTGAAATTATGATACAATTAATTTGCATGGAACATTCAGTGTTCCAAACTTCCATCATACTGTCACCATTGATACGGTTTATACTGTAATTCCAGCTCTCACTTAAGATAATGGCTGTGAATATTCATTTTTATTATTGGTTATGTTAAAGTAGTGACATCTCTCTATCTAGCATGCTATGGCGTTGTCCAAAAATTATTCATTTCTTGCTGTTTCACTTGGAAAACAGGTTTCTTTCTACAAACAAAACATCTGAGAAGTTTCTTGGAATCCTTAAGGACACATAAGAAATAAGACATCCCTGTAGCCATTCGTTACTGAGCTATCTCTGACTGTAACGCTAACTTATGATTGACATTACTGTAACTTAACAGAGGGTTGTATGTTTTTCAGTAAAGTACTAGACACCTTCAGAGACCATGTCAAAGAAACCAGTAAAAAGAGAAATGCTATCACAGCTATCGTGGATGCTAGGAGGAGTCTGTCCAAATGGCGATCTTATGTAACATCTAAACGAGTCAGGGAGCGCAAGAGTAAGTAAAATTTACCCATGTATATATAAATAAGCATATTGCAGGCAAGCCATCACTGATGTCCATAGTTGTGAAATCATACTTTGTTTTCATGATACATTTTACCTTCAAGCAATTAAAAAATGGCATTGAATAAAAAAATGTTTTGCGTTTGGAAGTATTTGGTTTTCATAAGTAATAAGTAAATTATCTTGATTCAAACAGACACAAACAGTTGTTATTAGTTCTAATTTCATAAAATAAGACTTTCTAGAGTAGACCCTGTAAATATTATTTTGTTTTAATCTAAGATTTTTGTTTTTGTTTTACCTAATTGAAACAAATGATATATCCTTATTGATGTTTTTTTTTTTTAAATACACCACAGGCATCTATTCTCCTTATCATCTTTTTCATAAAGAATACAATTTACATAAATTTTGTATGCATATATATTTTTGTAAACAATTTTGTATACATTATCCTGTATTGATTAAGAAAATTTTAAATATTAATTTTAAAAACAAATAACAGAATAAAAAGAATTAAATGAAATATTTCAGCTGAACTTTTGCCCAGAAAATGAAAAATAAAGTATTAATTATTTTCTTTGTTATGATTCATTTCTTCCCAATTACAGAAACAGGTCAGTAGATGTTTATCTGTATGAAATCAAATATTCTTTTCCAAATATTTATTCTCAAACTAACTGCCTTTTTTACATGATACATTGTACATAATTTGTTGTAAAGAATCCTATACGTAAAATATCTGTTTGCTTTTTTGTTTTTTTTGTTTTTGTGTATAATTTACTATGCCTGATTCATATACATTGTAAAACTGTCAAATGCTGTAATTGATTTAAAATAACCATTTTTATTTTATTTTATTAAGTATAACAGTGCCATATTCCCATACTAAATGAAATAAATGTTAGTTTTAGAACATGTTTTTTTACACTATCAAAATTGCTGAAATTAAATTGTTATTATTTCTGAAAAAATCAACAGAATTGGGTACTCACTGCTGTTTAGGGACGCATGATAATTTTAGTACAGGTTTTACTTTCATCTTGCTGTTACTGTTGTTGTATTTAAGAAATAAATAACATAGGTACACATGTATGTGTATTAAGGTGGAATGCTTAACAATGGTGAGAAAATGTTTGGAAAAATATATATAGCAAAGGTCACTTTGGCCTCAGGAAATTATTTTTCCAACACTTTCAAATTCAGAGTTATATATTCTACCATTACATGCAGATACATGTTGATTATATCTATTTTACCATGTCAAAATGTATTAGAATGTGCTTTCAATACAAAAAAAAAGTGCTTTCAATGTCTCAGCACCTATAAAGTAACTTAACTTTGATAATCCAATCAATTAATTTGGCCTTTTTTGGCACATGTAGGTAATTGTTACATTGTGCCCCATTTGAATTTCACCAACAATTTGCGGGCAGTTCATTCCTTAGTTCCTAGGCTCTACACAGCCAGTCTATTCTGTCAGCTTCACATAGGTTTATGCAGAATGTACCTGCAATCAATAGAGCAAATTTGTCCATGACCAGCTACAAAAAAACTGATTTGGCTACATTTGGATTGTGGGGGATGCTTTCAAAAGAGAGTTGTTCATGCATGGTTAAATGGGTACAAACAGGACATGAATGCACATGTCTGTTGCCCAATAATGCATGATATTTAACAATGAAAAGAGCTGTTACATTGCTGACATGGTAGAATAACTTGTAACTTAGTGCTTCAAAAATATACCCAGATATTGTAAGTTCCAGCTTTACAAATATATGCATTTGTTTAACACTTCATGAAAAGTGCAACTCTTTTCATTATACCTGTTTGAAATATACCTCCTACAACGTTAACAGTGACTGTCCAAGTCCTTCAAGTCCTGAGGACAGTTACTGTATACACTGTACCATTTGGACAAAATGTTTGGCCACATTCTGGGATTATGTGTCATAAGATCTATGCTTAAACTGCTTCCTATTTTTACTGCAATGTCTCAATATTGTTTTATGCAAATAACCAAACTATTGTTCTTCATGTGTCATAAAGTTAATTGCAACACATCCAAATTTCAATATTGAAATTTCCTATGTACAGCAAAAAAAAACACTCTGCCTTATTAGTTACAATAGTAGCCATTGATACAACTCAACCATGACAATGGTATAATGTGCCAGTTACCATAGTAACTGTCGATACATCTTAACCATGGCAATGGTATGATATACCAGTTACCATAGCAATGGTTTAATTATGAAGAACTTTACTTTTTATTAATGTTTGTACCGCTTTATTTGTTGTTGGCAGATCATTCGTTGGGTAGGTACTAATTGTAACTTCCACATTTAGACACTGTAACGTGTTTGTACCTCTTGTTCAGTGGTAAACCAAGGAAAGGTTGTAAGTGAAGGCTAGAGGAAGATGTCAGGAGGAGGAGTGTCTTTAGATCAGTTTGTTCCTGGCCATAAATAACATTAATTACATGTTATTTAGACAGATATCCCTCCGTCCCTTCCTTCCTTTCCTTGGATTCACCAGTTTTTTGTGTTATAGAACAGCTATCATAGTCTCTTTAGATCTTAAGCTCTGTCTCTTGTTGTTGTTAGAACTAAGGAATTTTGAAGCCAGTTTCAAGTATTTTTGGCGATATGAAATCAGTGAATTTTTTTAATGAATAGAATATGTAATTGACATTGAAACATTGTATTTCTTCACAAAAAGATCTATGGAAGAGATAATTTTATCTTCTGATTTCATTTTCTGATAGATGATACTTATGTCAAAATGATTTGGAAATTAGGTGGAATACAACTTGGTCTTCAAGAAATTTTTAATGTGAAATTTAGTTGGATCCCATATCAGTAATTATGGATTCTCTCGATGTCCTGGAGAAATCTTTTCCCTATTAGCCTAATTATATATATCATATCTATATTGGATCACTCTAAATTTCTTAATCACCTCTGTGTAACTTTATTTCTACAGCTGTAAATGATCCTTTCCTGTGTACAGATGGCATGCTTTGATTGGCTATTCTCCCTTCCATGTATTTTGATTGGCTAGTATTTCTTTCCTGTAAATTGATGGCATTATTTGATTGGCTAATATTTCTTTCCTGTATTTGTATGGCATTATTTGATTGGTTATTATTTCTCCTGTATTTTGATAGCATTATTTGATTGGCTAGTATTTCCTTCCTGTATTTAGGTGACATTTTTTGATTGGCTAGTGTTTCTTTTCTTAAGTTCTTCTATATATATGGCATTATTTGATATGCTAAACTCTTGATCATTTATTTGGATGCCATTGTGTGATTGACTTGATTTATACGATTGGTGAACATAATATGATGGTTAACTGAACACGAAACTTGAAACATTCACATTGATTTAAAGTCTAGTTGAGCATGCAGTGATGGAATGATAGATGTGATTTTTTTTGTTTTCACTGTAAAACATGGATAAATTATGTACCAATACATTTTACAAAAGAAAATCTTTTTATTACAATTATTGAACCTCATACCTTTAAATGATTCAATGATAACCTTATACTTCTAACTAGAATGTCAGTTTGCAAACAGTTGTAGTGTTAGAAAAATAATTTCGCAAAAACTATATATTTTTTATTAAAATTCATGAAGGTCCCCCAGCTTGGTATGTTTGCCTCTTACTTAGAACAGTCACAGTAAATTACTAGATGGCAAATTAAAAAACCCATTATTATTACCTTCGTAAAGCTATGAAATGCATGTAGTACCAACACTACTCTGATTCGATGTGTAATTCTGTTCCTAATGCTAGGTTCCCTCTTTCTCAATTCGCGGCACAATTGTAATTGTGGTCTTAGTCGTGGACTAAACATGGTGATCCTATCAGATCTTATCAGATCTTGAGGTCAGTCGTGGCAATCATGTTAATCGTAGAAACTTTTTGAACGGGATCGATCTTAGACAAGACAAACACCACGCTCAGTTGAGATGTGTTGCGATCTCCCACGATCTGTTACGCTCTGTCGGGTCCCATTGCTCAAGACCTGACACGAATGACTCATTAGCAGAGAGGAGTTGATACAAAAGATGCGAGTAAATGCGAGTAGATACAAGTACCTGTATAGTTACAATTTTACATGAACGCTCACGATCTGTTACGAGTTCTCGTGCCCATATTATACCTGACAAGATGTGTTGCGATCTCCCACGATCTGTTACGCTCTGTCGGGTCCCATTGCTCAAGACCTGACACGAATGACTCATTAGCAGAGAGGAGTTGATACAAAAGATGCGAGTAAATGCGAGTAGATACAAGTACCCGTATAGTTACGATTTTACATGAACGCTCACGATCTGTTACGAGTTCTCGTGCCCATATTATACCTGACAAGATTTAATGCGTCTCATTTAGTGATCTTCTCTTGAATAGAGCACATATTAGTAACCTGCCTTTGCTAGTTATTTTTCACTCTGTAAAAGTTCAAGATACGTAATGAAGTTCATGGGCTGTAGTTCATGGGCTGTATACATGTATATACCCGTCAGGGTCCAGTCATAGCTCAAATCACCCTCGATCATGATCGTGAATGACATTCGGCACCACAATCGTATCCTATCTTAACGGAGCCCATTAGTTTGTTGTGAGCGTATCGGAACATATCTGCACGTACCAGATAGTCCCAATACGGGGAACCCGATCATGACGATCGTGTCAAATCGAGACCCAATCGTGGACTCGACCAAAACAATCCTATCGGAACGTATTTGATGGTGACACCTGAAATTGACAAATCATGATCATTAAAAATTAAACTGATTAAAAATCAATACATACCTTCTGATTAAGCATTTTGAAATAATGAAGAATTTAGGTTACAATCCACTTTGCTTACCAGATAAGTGTTTTAGTTGGTACAAAATGAAATCTTATTGGAAACTCTTTCATGATTCTTAAAATTCAGTTTTAGCTTTAATTACTTCTTGTTTTGTGTTCTTGGATACCTTTCTATATAAGAAAATTCTTCCATGACTGATCCCGTTTTGTGGCATCATAGACCCAATATGAGTGTAACATTTAGAAATGGTCTCTTTACATGTAACTCTCCTCTTAAATCAGTCTTTAGAGGATACAGAGGATTTGTACCATCTTAAAATAGCTGAAAACTGTTTCCATCTGTGGATTTTATATAACATGACTACCCGTTAATTGAGACAGACAAAAATATATACATGTATTACTTTAATGCTGGATAAAGGCCCCATTTCACCATTATGGTAAAGTAAATCCCCAACCGCACCCTTAAAAACAGGTCATACATGTATTGCTGTAAGTTTGTTTCTGTTAAGTGTGATTTGTAAGTTTAATTACGTTTGAAATGTCCAGGGTTGGCAGGTATGCGTTTCTAATATGAAAATGTTACAAAACAATTGAGATTAATTAACAAGACTCCACAGGAGTCTGTTACGTTAAAAAATCGTCTCTAAATCACCTCTTCAAACAGCTTTTATATGGAACAGAATTTTACCTTGTATATGTTAGACTACCTGTATAATGATATGTTGTGCTTGACTCGTTTTATTATAGATAACTTTGGTAAGTGGGTTACCCTCCTTCCCCCCAAATTTCCTTGAGTGATTGTTTACACACACCTTCTCACAATGGCAGTAGCAGTACTATTAGAATGACCTTATCATGACCAGAAATCTGTACAGTTGGACTTTGTTATAGCAGTTAGAATGGAATACTGTATAATCTGGGGGAAATTAACGTACCCTGACCTTTAACTTAGTCTCAATGTATACATCTTATTCAATCATAATGACAATTGAACCTGTGAAATAAAAAAATGTTTAATCCGAACAGAAGCATTCGGTCTATTCTATTGAGTCTTGTGGACTTGCATTTGGTGATCATTTATGAATAGTTAATACTGTTTTAATTTCACATTTTGTACATCCTGCATTTTGTTGCTCTCCCCAGGTCATTTCAGGGAGTGTTAGGGGTTGGGGTTAGGGAATTGTTTCAGAAAACTCCAGTAGAAGGGGGTTGGGGTGGGAAGCAGTCATTTCAGGAAAAACTTTCAGGGGAAGCAGGAATTATTCCAGGAACAACTACAATGGATGGAACGGAAAGTTGTTCCTGGAAGGACTCTAGGGGAAGGAAGGGGGG
>NW_018404373.1:1095057-1126502 GCF_002113885.1 Mizuhopecten yessoensis
GGGGGGGTATTTAAATTATTTACCCATTAAATTGGTAATTTAATGGGTAATTATAATTAATTGAGGTAGGAATTTGAAAACTTTGTTGAATATTCAGTAAGTAATCATCAAAAAACAATCCCATAGGACAAGAAGAATACACAGTGTGTAGGTACATTGTATGTCGATCGATGGAGGTACCTGTTACCTGTTTGTAACATTGATTTACCTGTTATCAGAATGTACATGAGACAGGTCATTTTAAGGGACTATATATTGTTTGGTTTCCTGTGTGACATTCTGTGTGTGAAGAATCTATGGTATGTCTGCATGGTGTTCCTTTTGTGTCAAAGTTTTTTCACTTCAAATTTAAAGTACGCCTGATACCTGGAATTCTATGTTAGCACAATTTGTAATCGTTGACTTATGAACATCAGCGACAATTAAAAAAACCAAAAACAGGATAAGACAGGCCGCTCAGATTGATTTTAGATATAACCACAACGCATGGCGTCGATAAAGGATTTTTTAAGGAACCTTTTAGGTAAAAATATTTTAATCAATTTCAGGAACATTTAAAACAATGGATGAGTATTGTAGAAGTGTTTAAAACCACTTTATCCTGAGGTAAAGGGTCATACTGACCACACTGACTGCAAAATGTCATTAACACTATTTTGGTTTGTTGCACTGGACATGTCGCAAATTTTCTAATCGGAATGGTGCCTATGCGCTGTACTTATATCCAAATCATGGGAATTGATTCAAGATAGAAATATTTACGAACTGAAGGTCGTCATATTTAACTCTTTACAATTTACAATGCCTTGTACTTGAACACAGTTTGTTCAGTGTTCTTGATGTTCACTTGACTATAAAACTAGACCAGCTGAGGTAACATTTTCAACCGATTTGTTAATGTTGGCATGTTTTTTTTGTCTACAAAACATTTTGGCAACTATACATAAAACTTGTTTAGAAGATACAATTTTAAAGCCAAATTGTTTTAATTTCCAGCCACATGTCAATTGTCAGCCACATTGTGTTAATTGCCAGCTACACTGATATTTTTCATATACATTGTATATGTACTAAAATGCAATTGTAAATATGAGGAGATTATGATGGGATAACTGTGCTATCACAGCTTTAGTACAGTAAATTATACATGCATGTTCCAATGTTACCTCATAGCCCCACCCAAGCCAAAGGAAAGTATTCTGTTTGAAACAGGAAGTTTAATTTATTCAATCATTTAGTGGAGTTTAATTTTAGTTTCGTTGTTACCACCATGTTTAATTCCAGATGCAGATTTCCTTGTCAGATGATGGTCCAGCTACAAAGGACGATAACTTGTTCATTTTAAGCTCTCTTTTTTTTTCCTACAGAAAAAAGCTGTTGCCTTTATCTCATTTCAAGTTTTAACAATTAAGCTAAATTTTACTTCATTTTATTTGTCATGCTAATCAGGACCTACGTTTGGTGGTGAGTACTAGAATTATAGACAGGAGAGCTTCATCATGTTTCTCCTACTGAAGAAACTTGAGGTTGACCTCAAACTGCCAACAAATACACCAATATTTAAAATATATTAACTGAAAATAATCAATAAAAAAAAAAAAAAGATGAAATTCATCTTCTTCAAAATTCATGTTGTTCAAGATTACTGCTTGTAAGTAACATAACATTTATTCCTATGTACAGATTATGTTTTGAGAAATAACTCAAAATAGCGTTTTTTTTTTTTGAAATTGGTGCATTTGTTTGCTTAAAAGGCATAATAATGGTAGAAATCCAGTATACATGTGTCCATGTAAGTTAGTCAATAATGCTACACTCAGTTCTCATTACTGTACAGTAGAAATGTTCAGTGTGGAAATGCCTACATTTTGTTTTGCATTGAATAATTTTGAGGAAAAATATCCACTCACTAACATTATTTATAGGACCTATCACTTATAGATGCATAGAATAGATTTCAGAACTATTGCGAAAGTAAAAAACCTCCACCGAATGATGGGTTAAAAGAGACACAACACAGTATTTCCACACGTGAGAATTTCTGTTTTTACAGTACCTTGACACCTCGATCTGCATGGTGGTGTAATTAGTACCTGTAGTTGATACGAGCATGTAGTTAATCACACACTGCACCATTTACCTAATGTTGGTTGTCAGATCCCCAATAACACGTTTCATGTTTTACTGTACAAAATTTACATGTGTCATATGAAGAGTTCAGTATGTATATCTCAACTTCGTAAAATAATTGTTTTCCTGTATTTCAAATATGAAGTATGCCAATGTTCATTAGATCATTTTCGTAAAGTGTGGATGTTTCCGATATAGAAATTGGATACTTAGTCATGTCTGAAACCTGTAGTTTAATTGGTTCTTCAAACAGGGGATAAATTTAAAGTTTTGTAACCATTTAGACCCAGATTAAGGGAATTAATAAATTGTCTTTGTCATTCTGAGCTCTGTATTTTTGGGGGTCCATTGACAAGGATGAACACATAGTCAGTTGTGTGTGTACCGTGATGTTGTTTTGTGTCAGTATTGTGCTCAGGTGAGAACAACGACTGGAACTATGAATGATTCTGTATAGAATAATGGTATTTTGTCTTGAATTCCATACCGGCATATGTAAATTCTTTGCTGCACATCCTGTCCTGTCCAACTTCATTTTGCAGCAAATCATCTCATCCGAGACTATGACATACATTTCTGTGTTACTCTGTCTACTGGAACATGCTTTCTGTTCTCTGTAGTGAATGCAAATACATAATGGTGGCAATTATCATTTTGTAGCATGTACTTAACATAGTCTTCCTCTGTGAATGGGAAAAATAATAATATAAATATTGATTTTATCTGTGAAGGATGAATATTTTACAGGACCATAGCTATAGATATCTGTTTGAAGTGTAACCACTCTTTCGGTCTATCCAGATGCTAGTCTACCAGGTTTAGATATCTGTTTGTAGTGGGTTAATTGTTTACCAGGCTTTAGTCAACAGTATGGAGATGCTACTATAGTGTAGAACATTATGATGTACTAATCAAGTCGTAACTACTATAGATAGGACTTCATTCGGCAGGATCACAGTTTTAAAGTTTGGAACAAATATGTGGGGTTAGAATTAAAATTTTACACAACATTTGTCCTCCTCTCTTTAAAGTGCTTCAAAGGTCATTATGTAAGGGTGTCTTAATTTTTTATTATTTACCGGTTGAATTTTTCTCAGAAAAATCGTAACTGCAAAAAAAAAAAAAAAAAAAGTTGTATTCCTTTAAATGATAATTACATTTATATGCGTAGCATTTCATCATTTAGGACTTTAAATAAGTATGCAAAAGGTTTTTGTTTTTGTCAATTTAAGATTTGAAGTGACAACAACCCAAGAAGTTGTTTTATACCATAGAAAAAACAAAACATAAACATTTTCAAATTTGATTTTTGTTTAAATCCTGAAATCTCAACAACTTATTAAGTTTAACAGAATACCATATTATTCCAAATAAGACATGGCGTTACCAGGAAGTGGAAATTGTTGATCATAGAAAGTGTTTATTTCAGTTACTGCTAGCTCTAGTACTACTGGAATCAGTACTCCAGAAGACGTACCAGGTAGCCTGCACCCCGATGGCGACATTGGGCTATATATATATATATACGTATATCTAGCACACATTCTATATATAGCCATGCATGGTTTGCATGTATGCATCATTTGACAAAACATACCACACACCGTGTTTATGTTGTTGGTTGGTGCACATGAGGATCAGTAGAACACTTCTCTAACAAGGAAGTGTCATTTGAAAGATCAAATTTGTTTGGACATGTTCATGTATATAATATTCAGAATTGCAAAAAATCAAACACATCATAATTAGCACAATAAATGATATCGGTGCTAAAATATAATTCTAAAATTACAATTTTCATTAGATTTATCAAGCAAATTGTATGATACAATATTCTTTGCCTTGGTGTTAGAGAAGAAAGTTTTAATGTTCATCCAGAGAGACATTTGGGAAATGATTTGGCCAAATTTTGACTTGGAATATATAATTGTCACTGCATCACTGTATAGTCTTTGGAATGTTGAGTAGCTACTATTTCAATGTCTTATCCTCAAGCTGTATAAATCTAAAGTGAGTTCTACTAGTGGTAGATTGACTGGCTTCCACAGGCTGTTAATGAATGCAGAGATAGAAATAAAATATTTACACTTCGGATCACTGAATGACAATTAAAGCCTTTAAAAGGGATTTAAATTTCAATCGCTGGAAATAAAATGTATTTGAATTGGCACAAAAGAGGATCAACTATCATAATCTATAGCTGTAACTGGTGTTTACATATCATTCCAAATAGTGGTTAACTGGTTGTGAGGGAAACGCTGTGTCCCTGCCATTAAACAATGTGACCTTTATTTGACCTTTGACCATGATCTCAAGAACTGAAATACAGATTTCCAGGCCATATCTCACCCAGATATTCATGTTGGACTATCAAACTTGGTATGCATGTTTGTTGTGGTCAAGCGATATGTCACATACCGAAATGGGGTCACAGTAGCCTCTATTTGAGGGTATCATCAAAGCTCGCGCTTCGAGATAAATCTCACTGTCATCATCTCTGTCACATTTTTATATATAGGTCATATATTTAGATACAACACTTAATTATTATAGTTCAAAGACATTAATCACTACAAAATCTTTTGACAATAAGCTAAATCTATAGATATCAAAGAATCCAGATCAATATGGATAAAAAGTTCAGAGGTCAAACACTACTAAACCTGGAACAAGTTATTAGTTTTAAGGTCATATGCCAGTTGTACTTCCTTGAATACCACAACTACAGTAACTGAATCGGTAGATATCAAACTGCTGTGGATCAATGACCTATTTTCACCTCTCATTGCTGGGAGCCTCCGATTATAGTCAGTTATAATATTGTGCCAACTGTATGTAAGAAATAATGGATATGATATTTAAATTTTGCAATATTGTTGGTGTAAGTTAAAGTTATGTCGGTCTATGATTGTACCTGTGCAACAATGCATCTGTTGATGTAAAGTCAGTCTGCTATCCCTGTGACCATGGCCATTAGCATGGTTACAAGCTTCTACAAAGAATTACTTAAAATAAAACATTTTTACCTCACATATAACCCGATATACCAAAACAAATTAGAGTTGGAATTTCCCAATGTGGGTGCCTAGCTTCATTATTGATTTGGTTTGTGCGGATATAAAGATATAAACGGTGGATCCAGTTCTTGTTCTCCTAATTGGAGGACCTGAAGGGGCGTTGCCTTGGTTATCCTGAAAACTGTCCTTAGATTAGACATGTTTATGGCCATGGACAGAAAAATAGTTTACATGGGTTTGGTTAGTTCATAAAATCTGTAGTATATATCAGGAACAATGCTATTCTGATAGCTTGTTGAGGATGCAGTGTGTAACTTCAAAAATGGTTCCTCAAGTTCCTAAGTGACATTTTGTTGCTGCTCTCATATGGAGGTTGACATTGTTAAATGTCACCCTATCAGCTGTTGTAAATACTAAATAATATCCTCATTTTCCAGTAAACTTTGTCTATCTCTCTCTCTACCTCTGTTTGTCTATCTCTCTATCTACCTCTGTTTGTCAATCTCCCTATCTCCATCTGTATTGCATTTAGTTTCCACTTTGTCTTTGTATATACTATAAACAGATTTCTATAAGTAGACTCCTACATATATTTCTGTGTGTCTGCAGCAATTTTTATGTTACTGATGCATCTACCTCTAAAATGCAGGAATAGTGTTTCATATTTAGCAGTTTTCATATGTTTCAACATTTTCTTATTAGCACCAAAAGCATTAAGACTTTATTACCATAAAAATATGTGTTGTACTATGGTAAGAACTTCAATTTAAATGTGTAAAACAAGTAATTTGTTTTTTTTCAGTACTGGTATGACTAGTTTTATGAAAGTGAAATGTTTTAATTTATAACTTGCAAAAGAAAACTCAACATGATTTATAAAAAATTGAACCATAATCATGCATAGCAGAGTCCTATAGTTAACTTCATTTTAAAATATATATGTATTCAAATATACTTATGGCAAACGAAAACTCATTTCAGAGAATTAATTTTAGATTTTCATTTTAAAAAAACGTTTCAATTTCATCAGTATGGTTGAAAAAGAAAAAAGGAGTTTGAGGTTGTCTGTATCTATATTTGAGACGGCTTTACTGTTACTGAAACAGATCTATCAGTGATGGAGGGGATCAAACAAGTAGGAAACTGTAAAAGATGTAATTAAGTAGATATAAGTATAAAGATGGCTGGGAACATAGCATACATGAACTAATGTCAATCGAGAAAGTAATTTACATGTATATAGGATTTACAACATTTTCACCACAGACTTTGATAATCTAATTCTGTGGTACGTTTTAACTTTGTTCATTGAAATGAGTTCTCACTGACTTTCACTAAATACTGATACATACTTACCTGAACAATTCACAAAGAAAGCTGCACAGTTACCATCGTTAGTCGGTGGACAGTTCGATGCTACGACATATATTTCACTTAATAGATTATTCAGTAATTCTTTTTTTCAGCTGTTAACCTTATTTTTCAGGCATGACTTAGAATTATATTTGCAAGTAGATAAAAGAAGCTATATATGTATATATATATATTTGGTATAATACCATTTTGTTTATAAACATTAGGTAGAGTATTTAGATATGGGTGAGGTATATATCTGGAAATGTAATAGCATGATAAACAGTTTATTCTGGGTTTTTAGCATAAGCTCACCTGGCACTTTGTGTCAGGTGAGCTTATGCCGTGGCGCGTCGTCCGTCCGTCCGTCCGTCCGTCCATCCTCGTCCGTCAACTTTTCCTTTAAACAACTTCTTCTGAAGAACGGACAGGCCTAGAGTCATGATATTTGGCTGAAAGCTTCGTTGGTAGGAGCCCTACAAAGTTTGAGAACGAAAATGACCTTGACCTGTTTTCAAGGTCACAGGGGTCAAATATGTCAAAAACTTCAAACGACTTCTTCTAAAGAACTAAAAGGTATAGAATCTTCATATTTGGCTGATGGCTTCCTGGGATAGAGCCCAACAAAGTTTGAGAATGAAAATGACCTTGACCTACTTTCAAGGTCACAGGGGTCAAATGTGTCAAACACTTCAAACGACTTCTTCTGAAGAACTGAAAGGTATAGAATCTTTATATTTGGCTGGTGGCTTCCTGGGATAGAGACCAACAAAGTTTGAGAATGAAAATTAGTTTGACCTACTTTCAAGGTCACAGGGGTCAAATATGTCAAAAACTTCAAACGACTTCTTCTGAAGAATTAAAAGGTATAGAATCTTCATATTTGGCTGATGGCTTCCTTGGATGGAGCCCAACAAAGTTTGAGAATGAAAATTACCTTGACCTTCTTTCAAGGTCACAGGGGTCAAATGTGTCAAACACTTCAAACGACTTCTTCTGAAGAACTGAAAGGTATATAATCTTTATATTTGGCTGGTGGCTTCCTGGGATAGAGCCCAACAAAGTTTGAGAATGAAAACTAGTTTGACCTACTTTCAAGGTCACAGGGGTCATATATGTCAAAAGCTTCAAATGACTTCTTCTGAAGAACTGAAAGGTATAGAATCTTTATTTTTGATTGATGGCTTCCTTGGATAGAGCCCGACAAAGTTTGAGAATGAAAATGACCTTGACCTTCTTTCAAGGTCACAGGAGTCAAATGTGTCAGACACTTCAAACGACTTCTTCTGAAGAACTGAAAGGTATATAATCTCTATATTTGGCTTGTAGCTTCCTAGGAAAGAGCCGAACAAAGTTTGAGAATGAAAATGACCTTGACCTTCTTTTAAGGTCACATGAGGCAGATATGTCAAACACTTTAAACGACTTCTTCTGAAGAACTGGTAGTTATAAAATCTTAATATTTGGCAGGTGGCTTCCTGGGAAAGAGCCAAACAAAGTTTGCGAATGAAAATGACCTTGACCTACTTTCAAGGTCACAGCGTTCAAATATGTCAAACAGTTCAAACAGCTTCTTCTGAAGAATTAAAAGGCATAAAATTATAATATTTGGCTGGTGACTTCCCGGGATAGAGCTCACCAAAGTTTGCAAATGAAAATGACCTCAACCTACTTTAGAGGTCACAGAGGTCAACAACATTTTAATGGATTTGTTCTTGAGAACTAAAAGGAATGGATTCATAAGATTTGGCTGGTAGCTTTTTGGAATAGAGCTAACCAATTTGAGAAGGAAAATGACATTGACCTACTTACAAGATCACAGGGAAAAATATGTCAAGCAACTTCTGAAGAAGAATCAAAAAGCATAGAATCTTATAATAATATTTTGCTGGTAGTTTCAACAGATGGAGCCAACAAAGTTTGCGAGGGAAATATTTTTAGTGCAATATAATATTTAATGAGAATATTTTGCTATGACTGCTTAAATATTCAGGTGAGCGATACAGGGCCTCTTGGGCCTCTTGTTTATATTGGGTATATAATGTATATTAGTTGATAGGGTATTACTAACGTTGTTTCTAGATTTGAGTTCAATTACAACAGAGCAGAATTTTATTTCTATGGAACAACATTTCTATTAACATCATGAAACAATTGCCAGGTCAGTGTCTCTTTTACCTCATCGGAAAAACTTTCTTTAGACTTTTGGATACGTTTGCTTTCTAATAACTTTAATTCAATATATTTGTAATAATTACATTTTAATTTTTATTATTTGAACAGTTATGTTAAGTTGGTAAGGTAAACAATACATATATACTCGGTGTTAATGTCTACCTGTTTTGTTTCATTAGTCAGTGCAGGGGATGAGGAAAATGAGGATCGCAAAACAGGAGGGATCGGATTGGACGATATCGAGGAACAACAGAGGGATAACACCAAACGAATGTCGACCGCCAGCAATCGATCACTCATAGATTACTTTGCTAAACTGGGAAGATCGACAAATCCAACAGAAGTGATCGATCTTGATTTCGTGGAAACATTGCTGAAAAGTGGTGCTAAGATAAATTGTACAGACAAGCATGGCCAATCACTTCTACATGAGGTCAGTGTTCATACATATAAACTACCTGAACATATCTGTCATCAAATTGCAAGTTATGTTTGACTGTTCTTTTATAGGAGTTATGCCCCTTTTCTGATATCTTTTTAAAAATATTCTCAAAACTGCTGGTTATACCTCCTTGACGGATATTTATGAAACTTAGTACACAGATGACACAATTTTAATACCTTAAATAGTGGCGTTGTGAGTCAGTTCTTGTTTTAATTTTTAAATCAGAGTTAAGCCTCTTTTCTGATTTATGTTAAATTCACCTGTGGCTTATAGATCTTGTTTTAATGAGAAAATATCGAAAATGCTGAAACAAAGATATAGAAATCACTGGATTTTTACATATTGGAACATGTACTACATTTCTTTCATTGATTAGTTTCTATCAATAACAATTTTAACATAGTTGTGTAGATTCCAAAAGTATTACAGCTTATCAATACCATGACCTAACTTCTGTGATAAAGTTATTACATATGATCAGATTCTTGGATAAATTCAGTCCCATTTTTAACTCTGCGAACTGTTAAACTGCAAAAAACATTAAATACGACATGCTTTTAAATTTGTTACTTTTGTTTGGTTTAGGTGGCCCGAACATGGCACGTAGATGTGGCCAAGTTTCTCATAGAGCAGAAAGCTGATGTGAACCTGGCCGACAAGTATGGCCGCACCCCACTTCACGTGGCTGCTGCAGTCGACTACCCAGCAATGGTCAACTTGCTTATAGAAAACGATGGTATGTTCAGTTTTCACTTTTAAGAAGGGTTGTAACAGGTAAGGAATTTGAGGGTAAAATATGTACTGCCTTTCTGGCAACCTAGCTTTTCAAGTGATACAGTATAACTGGGGACCTGCTCACTAGTTCAGCGACGTCGAGCGTGGTCAGTAGCTGAATGGTTGACGACCCCCACATCACTGGGTTTAACATGAACTGGTCCTCGACCCCCACATTACAGCGTTTAACATGATCTGGTCTACGACCCCCACGTTACAGGGTTTAACATGAACTGGTCCACGACCCCCACGTTACAGGGTTTAACATGAGCTGGTCCATATATCTGTAGATGAAAATCAAGATGATGTGCATTTGTTTCTTGGGGAAAAAATGGTGAAAAGTTAAAAATGTGTATTATATGATATAACAACATTTTAAAAAACAATATGATAAACCAAATTTCTTCTGCTGCTTCCAAATTGGATGAGACTTGCTGAATCTTATTTCACAAAAGTCGCATGCAATGGAAAAAAGGTTTAAGATCCTCTAGTTAAGTGATCTAACTGAAAAAATAATTGCTGAATATTAATGAAGATTTAATATTAACTGTTGCCCTCATTATTAAAAAATATGATGTATATATCTGTTTGTATATCTAAACATTCACCTTGGTTTTCACGTTCGGTCTCCACAGCTGATATCGGTGCCAGAACAAAGGTGGAGAATCAGACCCCCATCCATTTTGCAGCTAAAAATGATGCATGTGAGTCTCTTAAGGCCCTGATCAACAAGAATTGTAATTTTGACAGCGACTTGGACTACAAAGGGAGGACGCCCCTCCATCTTGCTGCAGAGCTCGGTAAGCTTTCGGTATAGTCTATAGATTTTCATTTTATCATAGATAATCCAGTTTGTCAGACTGAAAAAAAAAAACATTTACATATATAAATTACATTAAATGATCGTAGAATAGATTGCTTTTAACAAAATGTAAGAATACAGAATATTTTCAAAAAGGGATTCTAAAAACTTAAAGATAAATATGTCTCCATGCAAACAAGACAGTGAATCCCATATGACACAAGATGTATACTTTTCGTTGTTGCTTGTTGACAGACCGGAGTGAGAGTGCCCGTCTGCTACTTGACAAGAAGGCCAAGGTAGGAAATTCTGACCTGAAGGGAAACAAGATTCTGTCCTGGATGATCAACAAGATGCCTCCTGTGGTAAGTGTTTTATGTCTCAAGTCACAAGCTCATTGACTGTTTACCTCTCTTCATTCAAATGTACCTTTGCTAAAATTCTCCTTCCATCTCCTTCAATTTTAGGTTTGAAAAGTCAGAAATTAACTGAACCTATACCTGTTACAGTTTTTTCCCCTCTGATTTTCTTTAGTTTATGTAATTGGTGCTAGCTTCCCCTTTTTTTCAGTTGAAAAACTGCATTCTTGAATGTTCAAAAAATATACTATTATAAATTGAAGTGTTTTTAAATAGTTTAATCAAACTCTGGTAGATGATTATTCATTTATGTTGCCCCATACTCCTCTAATCGCTTTGACAGTGCGTTCGTCTGTGTGTGGGAGTCCATCCTAGATTCATTGTCCATGCATCTATTGTGAAAAGATTGAGTACAAGATATTTCAGGAACCCCTGAACACATTAAGTTCATATTTCAAAGATCACATTTTCATCACTTTTGAAGTAGAAATCTTATGTACAGAATAATTCTCACAAACCCTTCATCAAATTTAGTTTATATTATACCATAGTTTGGTAAAATTCTACACCTGATTATTGGACCAGGCTAAAGGGTCACAGGCAGAGCAGGGAAGGGGAAAGGGGGCTGGGGGGTTTATATCTATGTGAGCCTCTGTTCCATAGCTGTCAACCCTCCCTCATTAGGAGGGAGACTCATTTTGACCAAAATCTACCAATCTCCCTCAAAACTCCCTAATTCAAGTCCAAACTCACACAAACTCAAAATCTACATCCTGTGGTCAAATGATCTCCTATTTAGTGCAAAGTATGTAATGTTCATAAGAGATGTATCTAAACCAGATGAATGTTTTTTGAAGTTATTTTGATACATAAAAAGGGAAAGATACATTGAGCAAAGCAGTTTCAGTTGCATTTCACACACTTCATTCTCCCTCATTGGGAATGTGGAATGAGGGAGCTACTGATCTTCCTCATTGGAGTTTTTTGAGGTTGACTCCCATATATATGCTGTTCACTTGTTTTTATTTTGTCAGAGTCAATTTTACTTAATAGCAATTAAATATTAACTGAGTTGTCAAAATGTCTTTTTTCAGGCGTATGACGCTTTGTCCCAGTATCACTCTACAGACCGTCCCAACAGGAAGCAGTATCTCTACCTCCACCTACTGGTTCAGGACAGGGGTAGGTAACTCTTTATGTCAAACTCATCTAATCTGTAGTGTAATTTATCTTTTAAGAGAGGCTTTGATGTTAAAAAATGCAAATTCATACAGGTTGTTTTGCATATTAATATACATGTATAGCTTTATGAATAGAAAATTAATAGCTGAAGATCATTATAATAAGTACATTGTTTTTTATTATTGCAGATGTTTTACATAATGTTTTCTGAGTTTTAATGCTTATAGTTGACTATTTTATACATTCTGTTCCCACAGAAATTGATCCGAAGGGTGATACTCAGATCCCAGTAAGTATCTGTATAGCCAACTATTTATCCTACCTAGAATATAAGGTGCCTCTTTGAAAATACCGGCACCCAGAGATCGTATAGGGGTGTATACTCAATTTCTCCTGTTCCTAGAATGAACCACTTGTCATGTATATTATAACAGTATCCCTATCTTCCATTGGAAGTTTCATTCTCATCAAATATATTTTGCAGGTCAAAGCCTAAATACTTTTTATCTGGATAGTCCCCCCACTGGTTCTCCTGAGGGACTATAGGTTTGCACTTTTTCCATCCTTCCATCCATTTGAAAAATTTGTCTTGGTCACATCTTCTATACTATTTCACCCGGAGTAATCAAATTTGGTATACAGGTATATGCTTAGATGGCAGAATTTACTGTACCAAAGCACTTATTTAGCCACTGTGATATTTATTTTGACCTTTGGCCACAATAATTGGAATAATATGCCCTATTTTGTATCAGGATACTGTCTTAATAGTAGATTGATCTGAGATAGGTATATATATACAAATCAGCAAGTAAAGAAGTCATTACTGGTGGGGGACTATACATTGCCTTATAATACTCTGCCCTGTTATGATATGTGACAGTCCTAAATATGGATGAAAATTCGTTGCTGAATAAAGTTGTCATGAGACATGAAATTTGCTGGAATAGAAAAAAAACATTGGATTGATATTTTTCTTTAATGAAAAATGTACTTCAAAAATCACAACTTCTTTTTATTATTTTCGACACTTTTGTTCCTTTTTTACATAAAAAATAGTTATCAAAACCTCTTTTTTAAGCTAGTCTATTTTGATTTGTTAACACAATGTTACTTGATAATTTTGCATACACTTGTCAAACCCGTCAGTTCATAGAAAAACAATTAAGCATTGGAAATAGAAAACAAATGATAGACTGTACAAATTACACATGATGAATGCCACAGGTAAAACAGATGGTAGTACGATTTGTGTGTACCCATATGTACTTGACCCTTATTTATACAACTGCTGGGGTCAAGCTGAATCAAATCTCTTTTGAAATATGTAAATCTTTATGTCAGTTTTTCCAGTCCAACAAACTGGATTATCTATGATAAAATGTGAATCTATAGACTATACTGAAAGCTTACCCAGCTCTGCAGCAAGATGGAGGGGCGTCCTCCCTTTGTAGTCCAATTAAGTCAATGTCAAAATTACAGCTCTTGTTGATCAGGGCCTTAAGAGGCTCACATGCATCATTTTTAGCTGCAAAATGGATGGGGGTCTGATTCTCCACCTTCGTTTTGGCACCGATATCGGTCTTCTCTCAGATTGGTTTTACCACAATTCCAAAAGATAAAAATCTGTTTCTAGGTATGGGAGTGTTTTTACAGCCTCTGTCCTTAGTCTATGCCTATTGACTGTAACCTGACTGTAACCTTGACTGTAACCTGACTGTAACCTAATCTGATCATGAATTGCTGTCTTATTTGTTTTGAGCTCTGGGCTCCCTTTCAACTCACCTGGCTCCCTGCCATTCAATGAAATGCTGTTTCTCACAGCATCTCTGTTATTGTATTCTTGTTAAATTCATTTAATCTGGAGATATTTTATTGTTGGATGCTACACTTACATATACCATATGTTTGAGATTGAAATGAGTCTTATTCTATAGAAAAAAGTATACATGTACCTATTTATTTTTAAACCTCTCAGAAAAAATAAATGTCCTGAAAAACCATGGAATCAAAACACAACAAGGTTACTAACTTCACATTATCTGGCAGTACATTTTTTCATATATTCTGATGGACAGCTTTTATCATGTCTTGTGTGTTTTAAGTTAACAATGGGCTCAGCAGTACTGGTTAATGAATGGATATAACTTGATGCATCACTTTTAAAACTTTTGCTTGACAAATTATACATTCAGTTGTTTTTCCCTTGCAGCTGCAAGTTGCAGTCAACTACAAGCAGTACGATTTATTGATGCATCTAGTCTTCTCAAGACTCATTAATGAAATGTGGTGCAAGTTTGCAAGGTAAGACATGTCATGGTTTTTTTTTAATGATATCATTAATATTTTTGTTGACATAAAATTGTTTAATAATTATCTAATTCCCCCCCCAAAAAAATTGCATGTGAAAAAAATCTTAGACCTTCAGTGTTATGATAGGGAAATATCAATGGTCAATTGAGGGTCTAGAACGTTGGTGAAAACTGAGGCTTTCAGAGCCTCTGACCCCGAATTCCACACCCAAGAATAACAATGTTCACAGCCTCGTGCATTCTGACAGAGTTATTGACCCTTTTTCTCCTGCCTCTTACCCAGAATTTCGGTGAAACATTATACAGCAGAAAACACCATAGTATACCTGAAATTTAAAGAAGCATGAAAGACATTCGTTTCAAGCCTGTGCATTAATTCATATTTCAATGAAACAAGTGTCCGTTGGTGATGGCATGATCGCTGTTAACAGAAAAACTTTCAATGGAAACATTTTGATGAAACGTCATCATCTGATTGAGAAAACATACGAAAAGTCACATTTCACATAGATGAGGGTTATATAGGACTTATAGAGTCTATCATCATAGGGAGGATTGGGAAAATTCTATCTGAGGTATAGATTTATAGGGTCAGAGCCATGGCAATTCTCAGGCCGTATTTCCATATCCCCCCCTCCCTAGATAATGAAAGACTATTTATTCTGTCACTTCATAGCCAGGAATTCAGTAAAAACTAAAATAAGACATTGCGAATGCAAAATTTTTATGTAGAAGATTTTCTACATAATATACTAATCAAAAAGAACTTTTTTTCAAAGAACAGGAAAATATATACATGTAGTATATCAGAGCTCGAGGTATACTTGAAGTTAAAGCAGTCTGCAAAAGCTTTACAGCAGGTTTGTTTAAAAATAGTTTATTTCTATATGGCTGATAGAAAGTATTCTTACCCTTACCAAAATATCAATTTAATGACATCACATATCACATTGAAACTGTTAAGCCTAGGGAATACAGTCAATGCCATATGGTTTCTTCAATAACGGAAAAGTTTGGTCCTTTGACCCTTGTCTGGATACCCAAAAGTATGCAGGGTAATTGATTCAAAATGGGTTACATTAGTTCATAAATTCAATTACAACAGGCAAAGGAGGGGGTACCACATTAAAATATCAGAATGTCAGCTGACACACATTACAGATCATTTTGAACTCCGCCTTTTGTTTTTATGCTCTGCCTAGAAAAAAATTCAACAAATGTATAGATACCAAACTTGGGGAAACCTGATGCACCAATGTGGGGTTAATGTAATCTTTCAAACTTTGGGATAAGATAAGGAGATCTCAGTCTGAGGGGGATGAGATTCGGAAGTTGTTAAACCCCAGGCTTGCCGATTGCTTGGCAACTGAAAATCTTTCCCAAAAGGTTGAGATCCTCCATTCAAACTCCAAGGGAGTGAAGGATCCGTTCTCTCTCACCCTGTTGGCTCTGTCATTTATAGAATGTGATGTTGATGTTACATGCTCAATGCATTATTGATCAAAGTGACATTAATGCATTGTTGAATGTCAATTTTTTTACAAACTTATGTAAAATAAGTGATTATGTTATTACCGAGATATTTACAGAACAGATGATAATGAGACCTTGGCCCATACTCATGAAACCTTTTTCATGCTCAAACATTGATTCTGTAATCAGACTATCTTTATTGTAACTCACTTAGAAAATGTAAAATGATAAAAAATTCAAATGTTAACAGTGACAACAGTAATTTGGCTTTTAAGTCTTTTTTTTATTTTTTTATTTTTTAAAAACTGGAACAAAAAATTAGGATTGAGCACAAAATCTATGATTGAGCATGAGAATGGTTTCATGAATATGGGCCCTGTTTGTATTTTAGGTGGTGAGCCTATGATTATAAGACTTGTTTGTATTTTGGATGGCGAGCTATGATAATAAGATCTGTTTGTATTTTAGGTGGCGATCGAGCCTATGATAATAAGATCTGTTTGTATTTTAGGTGGCGAGTCTATGATAATAAGATCTGTTTGTATTTTAGGTGGAGAGCCTATGATAATAAGACCTGTTTGTATTTTAGGTGGCGAGCCTATGATAATAAGACCTGTTTGTATTTTGGATGGCGAGCTATGATAATAAGACCTGTTTGTATTTTAGGTGGCGATCGAGCCTATGATAATAAGACCTGTTTGTATTTTAGGTGGCAGGCTATGATAATAAGACCTGTTTGTATTTTGGATGGCAAGCTATGATAATAAGATCTGTTTGTATTTTAGTTGGCAAGCCTATGATAATAAAATCTGTTTGTATTTTAGGTGGCGAGTCTATGATAATAAGACCTGTTTGTATTTTAGGTGGAGAGTCTATGATAATAAGACTTGTTTGTATTTTAGGTGGCGAGTCTATGATAATAAGACCTGTTTGTATTTTAGGTGGAGAGTCTATGATAATTTATATACAACTAAACACGCAAGAACAGTTTAACCTGTTTATTACTACAGTTATAATACATACAAGCTACAAGTTTGGCGTATCAGGGGCTACTCACTCTATACCAAAACGATTAAACTTACTAATAGGATATTTAAAATTTAAAGAATCTGGACTCTGAGGTGTCCCAGAGTAGCTAGCTACATGATCGAGCAAGACTCCAAAGATACAGAGAAGCAACTAGACCCTGGACGATTCCAGAGAAGCTACTAGACTCTGCGAGCGACCCTGGAGAAGCTGCATGAGAAATGGAATATTCAACGACTACGGCTAGACCCTCAACGATATGAGAGAAGCTGAATATGTTAGCTAGACCCTCAACGATATGAGAGAAGCTGAAACATACTGTCGTAAAATACTACATGTATAATATTATTATAAGATTGGGGGTAGAATTCCCCAAGAATTAAATGCCAAAATTGAACTATATGTTTCAACATAGAGTGAGAGCCCCCAATAAATAATAATAGAATTTATAAAGGATCTTAAAAACAACTGAAACAGTTGGTAGTCAATACCCTAAGTATTTTTTTTTTTGATATCCAAAACCCAATAAAAACTGGAAATCATAAATATCTGTCCCAGGCCGAAAAAGAAAAAAGAAAACCCAACCATGCTGTTCTAAGATCGGGAGGACATCTTCTGCTGAGCTCGGCAGATGGTAGCAGGATCTATGCGAATGTAACGTATGAAACAATCAGATGACCACCTACTAAGGGTCTGTATAACGTGATCTTCCACCCCAGCTGCTGCGGCTGAGGTACTGGCTCCGATACGAAAAGAATGACTATTAAAGGGCTGATTATCAATGCCAATCCGAGACAATGTCACCTATAAACATGATATAAACGTATGACGCATAAGAGGTCTAGCAAGGTGAACCTAGTCTACAATCAAAGGAGCTGGAGGAACAGCACCTTACGATAACCTGAGATTCAAGTATTTACTCATATAGTAAACACAGGTTTTAAGACACTCTTTTCATAAATATTAATATCTACTCCTCTGCCGAATGGCCTACATGGGTCTGTCTTAAGACGACCTCAAGGTGAGAGTATAGCAGGACAAATCTGGTTAAACACAAATATCGCAAATACGAATGAAATTGGTATCACATATTGATTACATGAAAACTTGCCACATTCTAAAAACCATAAAAAGCTGCTTTAAAATACATGATAACATGAGATCAAAAAAAAAAAGAGGGTTAAACATACCATGCTGTGTAATAGCATCCACATTTAGTTACTAATGTACATGTTATAGGAAGACGTTTAAAAAGCAGTATTCACTTGCGTCTTCTTGATAGCACGCAAAATGTACGACAGTCTAAGGGTGTTGGCAGTAGGGTCACCCAATTTCTTTTTAATGTAATGAAACCTGATACCAGCCTGGTACAATTTAATGGTGTTAAATTTGAGATGCAAAGCCTTCTGACAATGTGTAACAAAGTTGCGCATCCGGGGCTACTCCCTCCAACAGCTAGACTCTGAAAATGTCTCCACTCCAGAGAAGCGACTAGACTCTGGTTGTGAACACTCCTAGAGAAGCCATGATGCTGGACTCTGAAAATGTCTTCAGAGAAGCGATTAAAACTCTGATTGTGAACACCCCTAGAGAAGCCATGATGCTAGACTCTGAAAATGTCTTCAGAGAAGCGACTACACAGCCCAGAGAAGTGAACAGCTAGACTCTGAAAATGTCTCCAGAGAAGCGACTAGACTGATTGTGAACACCCCTAGAGAAGCCATGATGCTAGACTCTGAAAATGTCTTTAGAGAAGCGACTACCAAGCCCAGAGAAGTGAACAGCTAGACTCTGAAAATGTCTCCAGAGAAGCGACAAGACTCTGCTTGTGAACACCCCTAGAGAAGCCATGATGCTAGACTCTGAAAATGTCTCCAGAGAAGCGACTAGACTCTGATTGTGAACACCCCTAGAGAAGCCATGATGCTAGACTCTGAAAATGTCTTCAGAGAAGCGACTACACAGCCCAGAGAAGTGAACAGCTAGACTCTGAAAATGTCTCCAGAGAAGCGACTAGACTGATTGTGAACACCCCTAGAGAAGCCATGATGCTAGACTCTGAAAATGTCTTTAGAGAAGCGACTACCAAGCCCAGAGAAGTGAACAGCTAGACTCTGAAAATGTCTCCAGAGAAGCGACAAGACTCTGCTTGTGAACACCCCTAGAGAAGCCATGATGCTAGACTCTGAAAATGTCTCCAGAGAAGCGACTAGACTCTGATTGTGAACACCCCTAGAGAAGCCATGATGCTAGACTCTGAAAATGTCTCCAGAGAAGCGACTAGACTCTAATTGTGAACACTCCTAGATATAGAGAAGCCATGATGCTAGACTCTGAAAATGTCTCCAGAGAAGCGACTAGACTGTAATTGTGAACACTCCTAGAGAAGCCATGATGCTAGACTCTGAAAATGTCTTCAGAGAAGCGACTACACAACCCAGAGAAGTGAACAGCTAGACTCTGAAAATGTCTCCAGAGAAGCGACTAGACTGATTGTGAACACCCCTAGAGAAGCCATGATGCTAAACTCTGAAAATGTCTTCAGAGAAGCGACTACCAAGCCCAGAGAAGTGAACAGCTAGACTCTGAAAATGTCTCCAGAGAAGCGACTAGACTCTGATTGTGAACACCCCTAGAGCAGCCATGCTGCTAGACACTGAAAATGTCTTCAGAGAAGCGACTACACAGCCCAGAGAAGTAAACAGCTGGACTCTGAAAAAGTCTCCAGAGGAGTGACTAGACTCTGATCGTGAAAACCACTAGAGAAGCCATGCAGGATGAGAGCAGCTAGACTCCTGTGAAACCAGAAAAGCTGCAACCAGAAATGGTTTTATTGGCCCGGTCTAGTAAAGGATGTTAAGAACTGGTGTAAGGCCTGTGACTCATGTGCCCGCAGGAAGTCTGGTCCTACAAGAGGCCGAGCCCCTCTGTCCTCTTCGGTTCCAGTGAGGGCTCCATTAGAGCGAATTGCTATATAAAATGTACACCCTAGGTGGGCTTCAAACTATGGAGAATGGAAATCATTACATTATAGTGGTGGGAGATTGTTTCTACAAGTGGGCGGAAGCATATGAAATCACACCGCACAAACAGTAGCTGACAAATTAGCCACAGAGTGTATCTGCATGATTTGGTGCACCTGTCGGTATCCATACAGATCAAGGTCGTGAGTTCGAAACTGACCTATTCAAAGCTATTGAGAGAAGTTAGGGATAGATAAAACTAGTACAACCCCCTACAATCCGATGGACTTGTGGAAAGGTTGAATCGTACCCTAATTCAAATGCTATCGGCCTTCGTCAATGAAAATAGGAATGATCACTTACCCTATGTGATGATGGCGTATGCGTATAGTGCCACTAGGCATAGTAGTACTGAATGTAGTCCAAACCTAGTTATGTTGGGTCGTGAGTTGTCATGTCCTCTAGATATTAAGTGGGCTTACCAGCAGAAAATGAACAAATGAATTGAATTTTTACGATCGCGGCGTGGCACATGTGTGTATTAGCATGTAAAGTGAAGAAAGCGTCGCCAGATAATATCGTTACAATTACCTGCTAAAGTAAGCGACATCAGAAGATGTGTTATTAGTAAGGCTTTTATTGATATACCTTCCAAATTTCAGCTCGATATTTGAAAAAATGACCGAGTTATAATAAATTTATCATTACAATCGGCGTTTGAGTTGTACATGGGAAACTAGGAGAAGCTGCACTTGACAGAAAATGCACTATGATCGGAAATCAGAGGAGAAGAAATACTGAAAATGGAAGTATGTGTGCACGTGTGATGAGGTAGAGTGGAGTGATGAAGTAGATAGACACTGAGATTAGAGTAGCTCCCAGTATTCCAGGGAGATACCTCCACGTCAGACTAGGGTTGGCAGGAATGTGAAGCCGTCAAGTAGATACTCTCCATAGTAGCCTTGTGGTTGCGTGAATTCGTCCTCGAAACGTCTGTATGCCGTACCAAGAGTGTACTCCTGTTGTGGTTCACTGATGTGGCCATCAGTCCCTCTCTCGCTACCGGCGGCTGCTGCCACTGGAAGCCTGGATTGGGAGTCTATTCTATTTCCAGTCGCTGATAGCACTCCTGTAGTGTAGCTACACTATCTGTTAAGCTTGTACCAAAGAGTAAATGGTTATTACTACTCGACGACTCGGATTCGTGTTGATATGCAGTGGTGTTTGTTGTTACAGACTCTCGTGAAACTTCCTGTCCGCCATCTTGCCGCGATGCATTATGGTATACCGCAACTCTCCTGTGATGTGCGACTGGGGCAGAAGTTCTCGCTTCCCGTAAACCTTGCAACTGGGGCAGAAGTTCTCGCTTCCCGTAACTTCTTAACTAACCCCATACGCCGAGATCAAAACATAAACGGAACGTTGAGAGAATAATCCAGGGTCGTACGGCACAGGCCTCGTATTCCTGCCCATTGTAAACAAAACGTCTTCGACGATAGTAACAAAGTATTCTGTACAGTTACGTAAACAGCACAAAGTTTAATCACGAAGGCACAGCGTACACATCGTCGGTAGGTCTATACGAAGCACTCAGGCGTGGTTTAAAGGAAACACGTCACATAAACAGTTGCGGGGAGGCTAGTACGAACAGAAACACTTGAGAAATCATGTTACAAAGTACGTTCCAAGATGGCGATAACACTTCCAACTCCTCGGGAGGAAAGTCCAAAGAGGTTACGGTAACCAAGATAGACCTTAACTGTAGCTATTAGGGTGTCCTTTTTAGCCAAATATCGTTAGTGACTATATTACACAGGTAAATCCAAGGATGTTCGTTAGTTTTTCAAGGAATTTTAAACTTGAAAAGCCGAGAAATAATGCACAACAATCTCCTTCAATGATTCAGAAAACTATGCTGTGGGGGCTCCAAATCCCTAACAGGGCATTCCCTCAGGCAGACGCTGATTGGTCAATCAGCAGCATCCCTCTACTCTCATTAACATACATGCTAATTGGCAACTACATAAATACATACGACCTACATTACAGAAAACAGAAAACATAGGCAGCAAGGCAAACTCATTGTATATAAACTATAGTTTAATATTAAAATATCAAACTATCATTAAGACTTGTTTGTATTTTAGGTGGCAGGCTATGATAATAAGACCTGTTTGTATTTTGGATGGCAAGCTATGATAATAAGATCTGTTTGTATTTTAGTTGGCAAGCCTATGATAATAAAATCTGTTTGTATTTTAGGTGGCGAGTCTATGATAATAAGACCTGTTTGTATTTTAGGTGGAGAGTCTATGATAATAAGACTTGTTTGTATTTTAGGTGGCGAGCCTATGATAATAAGACCTGTTTGTATTTTAGGTGGCGAGCCTATGATTATAAGACTTGTTTGTATTTTAGGTGCCAGGCTATGATAATAAGACTTGTTTGTATTTTAGGTGGCGAGCCTATGATAATAAGACTTGTTTGTATTTTAGGTGGCGAGTCTATGATAATAAGACTTGTTTGTATTTTAGGTGGCGAGCCTATGATAATAAGACCTGTTTGTATTTTAGGTGGCGAGCCTATGATTATAAGACTTGTTTGTATTTTAGGTGCCAGGCTATGATAATAAGACTTGTTTGTATTTTAGGTGGCGAGCCTATGATAATAAGACCTGTTTGTATTTTAGGTGGCGAGCTATGATAATAAGACTTGTTTGTATTTTAGGTGGCGAGCCTATGATAATAAGACCTGTTTGTATTTTAGGTGGCGAGCTATGATAATAAGACTTGTTTGTATTTTAGGTGGGGAGCCTATGATAATAAGATCTCTTTGTATTTTAGGTGGAGAGCGTATGTCCAGTTTTTCCTGAACTTTGTGTACATTTTACTGTGGTCAGTATTGGGGGTTATGGTGGAGTACAACGAACGTCATATCTACAAACTGCCGGAACATTGGTGGAGGATAGTGCTTCTGGTCAGTTATAAAATACAGTCAACATTTACCCAACATACCGTAACAATGACTGTTTTCAATATTGTTAAATTGTTGACCACCATTGTAATGTTGTCTGCTGTTTAAATACTTCACACAAAATGTCCCCCAAGTTTGTTCAAATGAATGACCTTGACACGCTTTCAAGGTCACAGGGTAAATTCCCCAATAAATGAAAAATAGTAAGAAACATCCAAGAGAGACAAAGGTGTGTTTCTGCCATATGAACTCTACTGTAAGATACACACCTGTCACCTGCTTCCCCACAGGTGCATCGCTACCTTTTACTGCATGGTTTCAGGGTAGGAATATTTTGACTATTTAAGATTGCCTAAAATTGGTCAGTTTGATTTGATAATAGGCTATGGGTTGTTTAGTTAAGCTGAAATGCTTTGTTTGAAAATGTTAAAAAATATGGGAAATAATATTAGAAAACTTTTAGAAAAATTAGGTAACTCTGCTTTAAACAATTTAGTAAATTAGTAGTATAGAATGATTTATATCTTTTTGTAGGCTGCAGCCATTGCTTTCACCATCTACCAGGTTGTAGAGGAAATAAACGAGTACAGACAATCTGTTCGGAGACACAAGGTAAATTACACCATGTACCAGGTTACACAAAAATAAAGGAGTAAAGAAGATTGATTTCCAAGCAAAAACAAAACACAAATTACATTCAGGGCTTTCTTGCCAACAGAGTGCTGGTTTTGGATTGGTTTTCAGGTTTTCATGTCAAAAGTTAAAGGTCAAGGTCATTGTTACTAGAATGTTGATTGATGATACAGTATATAGGTATATACCAGGTAAGCAGATCAGTTGTCTCCCTTACAGGCATGGGAAAACAGAAGGACGAAAGATATAGAGCAAGATTTGCAGTTCTGTCATCCACGCTGGCCTGAGGAGGAACTCTTTCTGAACTCTGAACTCAAAGATTTGGATAAAACATCTCCAAAATATTTCAAAGATTACTGGTGAGTTATCATTTTACTATTTCTGAAAGTGTGCATAAAATAAAAAGTATATACATTGTATATAATGCATTATGTAACTGGAAAGTAATTCCAGCTTATTTGGAGGGGATAGGATGGCAAACTGACACATGTTGGTTAAGTTCTATGTATAGATTACTTTCTACAGTAATTCAAAGTTCCTAATTTATTTGTACATGTGAATTGGTTTTTGGTTGAGATATATGTTATAGGAATTTACTTAGATCAATGTTTGTCTTTTACATTTTAGTTGGAAGAGTGAACCCTGGTATTTGACTGGGTATAGTGCCCTGTGACATTTTGTTGTACGTTCTTGTATAAGAAATGTTGGTTATTATATTTGTATGTAAATCTGTGACATTTTGTGTTGTAGGAATGTATTTGACTGGGTATGCTACGGTTTCCTGTTTGTTGTGATTATCACCCACTTTGTAGATATAATGCAGCACTCTGAAGACCTGGCGCGATTCCACATCAGTGTGATGGCCATCACCATCATCTTGTTGTGGGTCAGACTTGCCAAATCTGCTCGTCCTTTCTCTCTTATAGGTAAGTTAATCGCGTCTCACATGAAATACCATATTTATCCTACAGTAATCCTAGGGAGTCAACACACAATATGGGACTCAAAGTTAGGGAATTGGCTTTCTACAGTACATTGTTTAACATGTTGGTATTTCTACTGAACCACAATAGATGTGGGTGGGCTTATTACCAGGCATAGACTTATTGCTGGGTAAACATCATAATGAAAAGTAGCAGTACAATGTATGTGAATATAAAATGTAAGAGTATATCAATAAAATAAGCAAAACAATATCTTGCACCACATGACTGACATGTATATAATGATATACAATTAATTATTTTAGTTACAATTATTCTTGCATTCTCCTCGCAGTTAACACACGCATTTTTATACAAATGGTTTTTAACATATTTATTGGTTTTCTCTGTTCAGGACCTTTCATTGTGATCCTGGGACACATGCTTAATGATCTGTTGAGATTTGCCTTCCTATATCTCGAGTTCTTCCTGCCATATGGTAAGTAATACCACAAGAAAACCTTGTTATACTGCCACCATTTGTCCAGATAAGTTATTGGTGTTATTAAGTGATTTTGCGATAAATTGAGGGAAATGTACAAGAATACTTCAGAAAAAGAGAAAAGGGGGCCTTGGAATATATGATGTTGGTAAGCGAGGTGGTAATTAAATGGAATGAAGGACATTTAATATCATGTAAGTTTTTACTGTATGTGGTCGGGTGGTGAGTGGATACCACACTTGCTTTTCACAAAGGCGGCTGGGGTTCCTTGATCCGACGTGAAAAGGTATGGGGTCACCTGCCAGACCGCGTGGGTTTTCTTCGGGTACTCCTGTTTCCTCCCACATTAAGACCCCGCGCGCGCTAACATCCAGGTCAACAAGAGTGATTAATAGAAGTTGTAAAAACTTATTTCATAATTGTTGTAAAATAAATAAAGTTTATATTTATCTTCTTGAACTCAAAAAAGTGTAGATGTAGTATTTGAAACCTTATTGAAATACTTCTGACATCTTGGAAGTATTAATAGGGTGTTTTTCTGATTTCAAAAGAATATGACATTATTTTTATAATTTTCAGTTTGTGCCTTTTGGATGATATTTGGCGGTACACGTGTGGCATACGCAGATCGATACATTCCCAATGCCAACGCCACCATAACTGTACCTGGCTTCGAAGATTTTAATGCTGTTCTGTTTACTATGTTCCGTCTTACCCTGGTGGACGAATACCAATATGATGTTAGTAGACTGGCCTAGCTTAGTTGATGTAATAAATACACTGTTGGTTATTTATGCATGCCTTGGTGTTTACAGCTTTGTTGTTATAGTTAATGATACATGTATGCTGTTGGTAAACTGGTCTACAATATTAATGTAGCTGTTTGTAACTTTATAAATCCTTGTATGCTGTTGGTAAAATTGGATGTTTCGACATATGTTACATACACGTTATTAAACTGCATAACAGGTTTAGCATGTTTCGAGATAAATTCATTTTTCAGCTTTTTTTTAGGGTCTCTATGTTCAGAAAGCACAATTAAGATGATGGAGAATATGTAATTGTATCATGATTAATTTGTTAACAGGATTTGAAGTTAATTGATCCCATCATGACTGATATTCTGGTCGGAACATGGCTGGGCTTGTCTGCTATTATCTGTCTCAACCTGTTCATTGCTCTCCTGTCCGATACCTTCCAGAGGTAAGAGTCCTTGACCTACAAACCTAAATATAAATGTAAGCTTGTTCTGAGTGATATGTTACAGGGTATACGACAATACATTGTTCTGAGTGTTATGTTAAAGAGTATACGACAATACATTGTTCTGAGTGTTATGTTCCAGAGTGTATGACAATACATTGTTCTGAGTGTTCTGTTACAGAGTGTATGACAATACATTGTTCTAAGTGGTATGTTACAAGAGTATGTGACAATACATTGTTCTGAGTGTTTTGTTACAGAGCATACGACAATACATTGTTCTGAGTGATATGTTACAGAGTGTATGACAATACATTGTTCTGAGTGTTATGTTACAGAGTGTATGACAATACATTGTTCTAAGTGATATGTTACAAGAGTATGTGACAATACATTGTTCTGGGTGTTATGTTACAGAGTATACGACAATACATTGGTCTGAGTGTTATGTTACATGGTATATGACAATACATTGGTCTGAGTGTTATGTTACATGGTATATGACAATACATTGGTCTGAGTGTTATGTTACAGGGTATGTGACAATACATTGTTCGGAGTGTTATGTTACAGAGTATACGACAATACATTGGTCTAAGTGTTATGTTACAGGGAATACGACAATACATTGTTCTGAGTGATATTTTACAAGAGTATGTGACAATACATTGTTCTGAGTGATATGTTGCAGAGTGTATGACAATACATTGTTCTGAGTGTTCTGTTACAGAGTGTATGACAATACATTGTTCAGAGTGTTATGTTACAGAGTGTATGACAATACATTGGTCTAAGTGTTATGTTACAGAGTATGTGACAATACATTGTTCTGAGTGTTATGTTAAAGGGTATACGACAATACATTGGTATAAGTGTTATGTTACAGGGTATATGACAATACATTGTTCTGAGTGTTATGTTCCAGAGTGTATGACAATACATTGTTCTAAGTGATATGTTACAAGAGTATGTGACAATACATTGTTCTGGGTGTTATGTTACAGAGTATACGACAATACATTGTTCTAAGGGTTATGTTACAGAGTATACGACAATACATTGGTCTAAGTGTTATGTTACAGAGTATGTGACAATACATTGTTCTGAGTGTTATGTTATAGAGTATACGACAATACATTGTTGTGAGTGTTATGTTACAGAGTATGTGACAATACATTGGTCTAAGTGTTATGTTACAGGGAATACGACAATACATTGTTCTGAGTGATATTTTACAAGAGTATGTGACAATACATTGTTCTGGGTGTTATGTTACAGAGTATACGACAATACATTGTTCTGAATGTTATGTTACAGAGAATACTACAATACATTGTTCTGAATGTTATGTCACAGAGAATATGACAATACATTGTTCTAAGTGTTATGTTACAGAGGGTATGACAATTCATTGTTCTGAGTGTTATGTTATAGAGTATACGACAATACATTGTTGTGAGTGTTATGTTACAGAGTATGTGACAATACATTGTTCTGAGTGATATGTTACAAGAGTATGTGACAATACATTGTTCTGAGTGATATGTTACAGGGTATACGACAATACATTGTTCTGAGTGTTATGTTAAAGGGTATACGACAATACATTGGTATAAGTGTTATGTTACAGGGTATATGACAATACATTGTTCTGAGGGTTATGTTACAGGGTATATGACAATACATTGGTCTAAGTGTTATGTTACAGAGTATGTGACAATACATTGGTCTAAGTGTTATGTTACAGAGTATGTGACAATACATTGTTCTGAGTGTTATGTTACAGATTATACGACAATACATTGTTCTGAATGTTATGTTACAGAGTATACTACAATACATTGTTCTGAATGTTATGTTACAGAGTATACTACAATAGGTTGTTCTGAATGTTATGTTACAGAGAATACTACAATACATTGTTCTGAATGTTATGTCACAGAGAATATGACAATACATTGTTCTAAGTGTTATGTTACAGGGTATATGACAATACATTGTTCTGAGGGTTATGTTACAGGGTATATGACAATACATTGGTCTGAGTGTTATGTTACAGGGTATATGACAATACATTGGTCTGAGTGTTATGTTACATGGTATATGACAATACATTGGTCTGAGTGTTATGTTACAGATGTATGACAATACATTGTTCTGAGTGATATGTTGCAGAGTGTATGACAATACATTGTTCTGAGTGTTCTGTTACAGAGTGTATGACAATACATTGTTCAGAGTGTTATGTTACAGAGTGTATGACAATACATTGTTCAGAGTGTTATGTTACAGAGTGTATGACAATACATTGTTCTAAGTGATATGTTACAAGAGGATGTGACAATACATTGTTCTGAGTGATATGTTACAAGAGTATGTTACAATACATTGTTCTGAGTGTTATGTTACAGATTATACGACAATACATTGTTCTGAATGTTATGTTACAGAGAATATGACAATACATTGTTCTAAGTGTTATGTTACAGAGGGTATGACAATTCATTGTTCTGAGTGTTATGTTATAGAGTATACGACAATACATTGTTCTGAGTGATATTTTACAAGAGTATGTGACAATACATTGTTCTGGGTGTTATGTTACAGAGTATACGACAATACATTGGTCTGAGTGTTATGTTACAGGGTATGTGACAATACATTGTTCTGAGTGTTATGTTATAGAGTATACGACAATACATTGTTGTGAGTGTTATGTTACAGAGTATGTGACAATACATTGGTCTAAGTGTTATGTTACAGAGTATGTGACAATACATTGTTCTGAGTGATATGTTCCAGAGTGTATGACAATACATTGTTCTGAGTGTTATGTTACAGAGTATACGACAATACATTGTTCTGAATGTTATGTTACAGAGTATACTACAATACATTGTTCTGAATGTTATGTTACAGAGAATATGACAATACATTGTTCTAAGTGTTATGTTACAGAGTGTATGACAATTCATTGTTCTGAGTGTTATGTTATAGAGTATACGACAATACATTGTTCTGAGTGTTATGTTACAGAGTATGTGACAATACATTGTTCTGAGTGTTATGTTACAGGGTGTATGACAATGCTCAAGCCAATGCCATCATGCAGAAGGCAATAACATGCCTGAACTTCTGGGACGGAATGTCGACTAAAAACAGAAACAAATTCTTGGACTATATCGCAAAGGAGTGTTCTCCACTCCAGGAGTATTATGATGATGACATGACAGAGGAGGGTGAGGAAGACATGAAAAAGGTCACCATACAAATCAAGGTATGATCACTCTCCCCCCTCCCCTACAAATCAAGGTATGACCACTCTCCCCCCTCCCCTACAACTCAAGGTATGATCACTCTCCGCTTGCCCTACAAATCAAGCTACATTGTATGTTCACTCTCCCCCCCTCCCTTACAAACAAGGTATGATCACCCTCACCCTCAACTACAAACAAGGTATGATCACTCTCCCCCTCCCCTACAAAAAAGGTATGATCACTCTTCCCCCTCCCCTACAAACAGGGTATGATCATTCTCCCCCCTCCCATACAAATCAAGGTATGATCACTCTCCCCTAACCCATCAAATCAAGGAATGATCACCCTCCACTAGCCCTACAAATCAAGGTATGATCACTCTACCCTAGTCATACAAATCAAGGTATGATCACCCTCCCCTAACCCTACAAATCAAGATATGATCACTCTCCCCTAGCCCTACAAATCAAGGTATGATCACTCTCCCTTAACCCTACAAATCAAGGTATGATCACCCTCCCCTACCCCTACAAATCAAGGTATGATCCCTCTCCCCACACCCCTACAAATCAAGGTATGATCACTCTCCCCCCTCCCCTACAAATCAAGGTATGATCACTCCCCCCCCTCCCATACAAATCAAGGTATGATCACTCTCCCCTCACCCTACAAATCAAGGCATGATCACCCTCCCCCACCGCCTACAAATCAAGGTATGATCACTCTCCCCACACCCCTACAAATCAAGGTATGATCACTCTCCCCCCCTCCCCTACAAATCAAGGTATGATCACTCTCCCCCTTCTCCTACAAACAAGGTATGATCACTCTCCCCTCCCCTACAAATCAAGGTATGATCACTCTCCCTTAACCCTACAAATCAAGGTATGATCCCCCTCCTCTAACCCTACAAATCAAGGTATGATCACCCTCCCCTAACCCTACAAATCAAGGTATGATCCCCCTCCTCTAACCCTACAAATCAAGGTATGATCACTCCCCCCCCCTCCCCTACAAATCAAGGTATGATCCCTCTCCCCCCACCCCTACAAATCAAGGTATGATCACACTCCCCTAACCCATCAAATCAAGGAATGATCACCCTCCACTAGCCCTAAAAATCAAGGTATGATCACTCTACCCTACTCATACAAATCAAGGTATGATCACCCTCCTCTAACCCTACAAATCAAGGTATGATCACATTCACCTAACCCTACAAATCAAGGTATGATCACTCTCCCCCCTCCCCTACAAATCAAGGTATGATCACTCTCCCCCTCCCCTACAAATCAAGGTATGATCACTCTCCCCCTCTCCTACAAATCCAGGTGTGATCACCCTCCCCCACCCCCTACAAATCAAGATATGATCACCTTTCCCCACCCCCTACAAATCCAGGTGTGATCACCCTCCCCCACCCCCTACAAATCAAGATATGATCACCCTTCCCCACCCCCTATAAATTAAGGTATGGTCACCCTTCCCCACCCCCTACAAATCAAGGTATGATCACACTCCCCCACCCCCTACAAATCAAGGTATAATATGAACCTCCCCCCTACAAATAAAGGTATGATCACTCTCCCCTTACCTCTACAAATCAAGGTATGATCACCCTCCCCTAACCCCTACAAATCAAGGTATGATCACCCTCCCCTAACCCCTACAATTCAAGGTATGATCACCCTTCCCCACCCCCTATAAATTAAGGTATTGTCACCCTCCCCTAACCCCTACAAATCAAGGTATGATAACCCTCCCCCATCCCCTACAAATCAAGGTATGATATCAACCTCCCCCCAACAAATCCAGGTATGATCACCCTCCCCCACCGCCTACAAATCCAGGTATGATCACCTTCCCCCAGCCCCTACAAATCAATATATGATTAACCTCCCCCACCCTACAAATCAAGGTATGATCACCCTCCCCCACCCCCT